>NC_071981.1:149053-245738 GCF_026283585.1 Hylaeus volcanicus | reverse complement strand
CTCTCTCTCTCTCTCTCTCTCTCTCTCTCTCTCTCTCTCTCTCTCTCTCTCTCTCTCTCCTTCTCTCGTCAGCCCCGTCGTTTATTCACTGAAAATAGAAGTCTCGGGTGTACGGAAATGCGTCATAGAAAATGAAGGGGTCAATCGATGTAAACCTTCGCCCGAGCGAAATTTGTAATTTAATTTGCCACGGCCGTCGGAGGCTTCGTTAAAGTTTCACCGTTTAGTGATCCCCGTTGGTTAAAGCAACGGCCCTTAAGAGGGCACTCGTGTTTGTCGCCTCGAAAATACCGATTTACATTTTTATTTTCGTCGTGCAGTCTTGATAACGCGTGAAATTATTCGCGGGAAATTGCTTCTCCTGCGTTCGACAAAGTACTCGCGGGCCTTTTTATTAAAATACGGGAATTTGTTTGTGATAACTCTATTCTAAAATCATTCAAAGACTAGGTGAATTATTTGGTTGTACAAAAAGTTCGTGCCGATTTTTAAGAAAAATTCAATGGCACATTTGAAGTATGTACTTGAGAAAAGAAAGGGTTAACATTAAAAGTAAGTAAAGTTGGGTAATTATTTCTTCCCCTAAAATTTATTAATAAAATAAATATATGAAGTTTCAGTTTGAATTGATTTTTGTACGAATATTTATTACACTGATTCGTATTCGTACCCTCTATGTCTATTAAAGAAATTTGTCCAAATTAAATGATGAGTTTGATGTTTTCAAATAAATGTTTCACGATACATTCTTACACGTATAAACTTTTCACATAAAAATGTTTATAATGAATATTTATTTGGGAACATGAAGCCTATCATTTAATTTAGATGAATGTCTTCGATAGACATAGGGGGTACGAATTTATTTATTTATGTAACCGATAGTATTTATTGAATTACATAAATACCAATGTTGTTCGCCAAGCTTTCCACTTTTTAAGGGATGTACACATGTCATTTGTTTTACTAAAAATCGGCATGGACTTTCCAGATAAATATAATAAAAATAATCCTTTCTTTCACAACCACAATTCCCTATAGCATTCTTTGCTATATGAACATCAGGTTTTGTTGTAACGATAGCCTGCTCATTCTTATAAACAAAGTACCTTCTCCTAACACGAGTGTCCCTTAACACGTTGAAAGGCCACGTCATTCATACACGAGTGACAGGATTTTTCACTAAAGAACTAAATAAATTAATTCTGAAGTTAAACAAAATAAATCTGCACAGAATTTGTGAATTTGGAAAAGTCCCAAATTAAGTACAAGTTTAAATTCAATAAAAATAAATTCCAATTAAATAAAAAGAGATTCATATTATTCACAAGTATCGTTTCTTTTGTCAATGTGTTAAAGTTCGAGCTACCAACGATCTCGTACGGATCACGCCTCCTATTACTTAGCTAAAAAAATGGATTTATCTTTACCTTGTGCGCTCTCAGAGTCTTGCCCTCGCAGGCCAGAGTGACGTCGCAGTACGCTTGCCGCTCCAGCAACTGTGAGAACATGGTCTGTAGGTTGCTGTGATGGTACTTCCATCGTAGACAATACTGTTGGGGGAACATGTTGGACGATGACGTCGCGGGAGGTGTCGTGGATGAACCGCCTCGTTGCTGAAGCATGCGCGAATCTGGTAGACCCACCGACTCTGGAACAGCCTGGACCCGTTGCTGTGGTTCACCGTGATCCCACCGCCACTGGAACATTAGTTCAACGTCAGGAGGATCGGGGGACCATAGTCGGCCGACGAAGGATCGCGGTTAAACGGGACAATTGGAAGACCGAGTCAGGACACAGGGCTTTGTTTCCTGCGATCAACGATCCACTTCGCAACGGGACCTCTGCGATCTTTGTCCTCCAATTGGGGGAGTCGTTAGCCTTTAGAGATCCCCTCTAACACGATCTCACTTTTGACAATACTTTTCTACCCTGTAATACGTTGATCTTGAATAGTGAGGTACAGTAATGTCTCGTTAACCGCACAAGCTCGGGACTGACCTTGTGCAACTAACGTGGACATCGTAAATTCTTTGATGTTTGCCGACGTCCGTCGAACGTAGAAAAGGACAGTGGATAAAGAAGAGGACGGAGCGAAAACAACGAGGCATGTCGGTGAAACAATGTAATGCATCGGTGCACCTTTCTTATTATTAACTTTTATGCTGTAAAACTTTTATTTTAAATATTCTTTACATTTTTCTGATTAAAATGAGACCAAACACGACATAATTCGCAACGTATTTACTTGTAACAACTTATGTATCTAACAACTATGTATCGTATATCGTACAACACTAACTAAAAAAAGATGAATGGTAAATATCGTCCGAATTATACCGTCTTTGGTCTCATTTTAATTAGAAAAATGTCAGGAATATGATGGTAAAATTTTCCAAAAAAAAAAAGTTAATGATAATAATAAAGTTTCATCGTTGAATTAGATTGTTTCACCGACATACCTCGTTGTTTCGCTCTGTCAAAGAATATATGAAACTCGGCGATCGAACTCCTAGACTCTTCAAGAGGTATGTATCAACCAATGATAGAGCTGGTTGCTGTACTCTTTCTGTAATATCGACAGCAAGCTCTATTTTACCCAAGAAAATTACGTACGACCAGAATTTTTCTACCACCTTTCAGAACTCAGAAAAGAAGAGACTTGCAGGCTATCGAAAGACGTGACCGATTGACTTTTCTGGGACTTGCTCCCAATTATTAGGTTGTCCCAAAAGTTTCTTTCGCTTTATTAATAAGTAATAGATGCACAATATTTTATGTTTTATGTTACATTACTGAATTGTGCTCAATTCATTTCGCTCCATTACTGTTGCAACATGAATATCTATGAAATTAGGTTGTCTATTTATATAAACACGACCACATAAAATAATTGAGTGCAACTCGCGAAAGAAACTTTCGGGACAAACTAATATATTTCGTCCGAGAGAAATATAGGAGAAAACATACACGAGGATGATAGAGAGCTCAGCGTGGGGTATCGACTAATTAGCGAGCCTGAAGAAAAAGATCTTGATACGAAATAGCCTTAATTGCTCGATACACACTGTAGAGTCGAGCGATACGTGACTCGAGTCGAATCGCTTGCAACCAGATTAGCATACCGACACTTTTCACATTCCCACGACGTCTGGACTAATCAATGATCGTTCGACTAAACAGCGCGGAAAATTACGTTTAAAAATTGCGACCGGTTCGTGGCTTCGGCAATTTGCGTTTCCTGTTAAGCTACTTTGTTCCAATAATTTCAGGGAAAACTGAAAGGAGTGGAAGTTAGGTTTCGAAAGCATTGCGAGGATAAATTGCTGCCTTGAATATCGAATTCGTATTTTATATGAGTGTGACCCACCGGTGGTACATACTTATATGTCACGCCAGCGGGCGGCGTGCATCACCGGTGATTCACGCTCGCGTGGCTATCAAATGGCGTGTACCATCGCGCCGCCTCATGGCGAGAAACACGAATCACAGCGCCGGCGTGAACGTGTTAAAGTAGAATTCACTAGATCGATAAAATTCACTAGACTCTGTTGGTAACGTGGATAAATCGTAATAAATCGATAAGTCCTTCGATTGGGGTACTTCATTGACGAGTACATTACTGATAAAATACTTTATGTTCAAAAAATGAAGCTAGTTATTTTAATATGTACATTTCTACGTTATCTTTTCATTTTCAAGCAAATTGTAACAAATATATTTAAAATCTCAACGAAGAATCTCTTTTGTTACAAAGAAATTAACTGGTAAATAGAATGACAAACATATTTATTTTGAAAGTGACTCAAGTTCATTTATAGCCATCGAAAAGGAAAAGTTGTGTCTTTTTACGCACCTACGCGAGAATCAAGCACGTTAATAGAAGTTCGAGGTAAAAGTATTGTTCTAAATGATGTCTTACAGATATCGGTGGATGGGAGGCCACTCGTTAGGCTCGTTCCCGAAGTCAAACCGACCCGGGGCCTCTATCAATCGGACGAATGTTTCCACGCCGAAAGTGCACGAAGCATTTACGCTTGCATCAGTTCGGATGTGCGCGTCGATCGTGATTTCCCTTTGCGTTGCCGCGCCTCACTCTCCCTGAAACACACGACACCAGTTGGTCAATGAAAGCGTCTGGCAAAATCCAACAATCACACTTGAATTCGCCAGTTATTATACGATAATTATTTTGTTGGTTATTTTGTTGATTACTTACGTTGGATTTTTGTAATAAACGAAATGGAAATTATGTACAAGGTACACGATTCAAATAAAGATGCTTTTTAACTGGTTAGAAGTGCAACTAATTCAACACCTGGCCCAAACGAGTAGATGCTTGTTTTCTAACGCGAGAACTACGCCATGAGAAAAGTCCCAATTTAAATAAACGAATGTACATGCTTCCAAGTATATCCCATAAAATTTGAATTGAGAAATATTACAAAATAACCTCGTCATATTTTTTATAACACGAACTTACATTGCACAGTTTCCACGTAAGAAATTTCTCTAAATCGACTTGTTTTGGGAATACTGTAATTATGCTTGAATTTTGATCCTTTCACTAATTTCTATGGGGTGTACGGTTTATATTTGACTGAAGCGATTCCGACTTCCGGAAAATCGCTGTCCGGAAACAATCGAGGTATTTAATTTGCAACTCCGTGGACGGAACCGGTCGACCACTTTTACGTGGCAATTCGCTTCGATGCTTACTCGCCTATGACTCGACGTTGGACGGTTAAGTATAGACGTCGGAAAGGAAATAAGAAATTCCGCTGGCGGAGAAGTGTGACGCGAACAGTTGCTCCCTACCGTGTCAACGATCGTTTGTCTCGGGGAACAACGATGAAAGCTGGTAATTACTATTAAATCGACGACTCCCCCCTCTGTCCGTATGCTGGTTATCGATCGTGCCCCGGTGTTTGCTATTCCGTTTCTCCTTTCTTGTGGAAAAGAAAAACATTGGAAAGAAAGAAAGCTACCGAGACGTCTAACGGACAGTTGAATCTCCGCGCTAAGAAAGGAACGGAAGGCACTCGTTTAAGGGAGTATCCTGAATTAGGAGGTCTAAAAAAAGCGGTTTTTCATGAATTTTTTTAGGATGGAAAAAAATAATTAAATTTATCGAACTATTTATCCTATTTTCATACGTATTTGAGTAGTCTGTACACATTTTTTCAACAAGAAATATTCAAATTTAGTCGACTGTGACGAACATTTGTAGAGCACCTCACAATTAAACCCTCCTATCGGCGGGAAAGATGCAGGTCGTAATTTTGGTTTGACACAAAAAAACCAAGAGAAATTTTCATTTTCATACATTTTTCTTCTATGTGAACTAAGAAATTTCAAATAAACAAAATTTTAAACAACTTTTTTATCAAGTTAAAGTAATTTTTTTCACCCCAGGAACTCGTTCTTTTCTTCAAACTTGCAGTAATTTCACATTTCACCGTTTTGCGGGTTTTTCCTAGTTCACATAGAAGAAAAATGCATGAAAATGAAAATTTCTTTTGGTTTTGTTTTGTCAAACCAAAATTACGACCTGCATCTTTCCCGCCGATAGGAGGTTTTAACTGTAAGCTGATCTACGAATTTGCGTTACAGTCGACTCAATTTGAATATTTCTTGTTGAAAAAAGTTGTACAGACTACTCAAATATGTATGAAAATAGGATAAAAAGTTTGATAGAATTAATTACTTTTTTCCATCCTACAAAAATTCACAAAAAACCGCTTTTTTTAGATCTCCTAATTCAGGATACCCCCCTAAACGCGTCTGGGTTAGGTCGGGGTCCTTTGATCAACTTATTTTTACTCCTTTCTTGGTGCTTGAAACACCTTTCTTAGAAGGCAGTTACCGTGTTGTCTTCTCGAAGAATACTCCATTTTTGATGAACTTACAAAAATACAGTTTGTTAATTATTTTTCTGTGTTGGAATTCTTTCATCGGGAGTTTTAAAGTTCACCGAATCTAATTTCATCCAAGTGCCCTCTTTCCGTTATTCGCAGACTCGTTGCAATAAGTCACTTATTGACCTGATTAAGGCGTCTATAATTAAATAAAGTCATTCGTGGCCCACTCGAATCGACTACAATAACCGAAGAAAGCGAGTTAAATAAATAATGCGAAAAAAGGGTCAAGACCTGAGAGATTCTCCTAGAGTTAAAATAGAAAGCAGAACTCGAAAGCAAGAAAACGGAAAAGTCGGCGTCCAAACCCGAAGCTTTTCAGAGGTTGCCAATGGACAGAATCCGGAGCAAAGTATCCTAACAACTTGGGAGAAAAGAAAGTTCCCGGGCGAACTCGCAGAAAAGAAGTTCCTCCGGTTGCATTATCTGGAAACGATTATCGCGAACCGCTTGTATCTATTAGCATAATTATCAGCACCGACTTCGCAAAACCGAGAAAGTCAAATATCGACATTTAGCTTTCATCGCTTGATAAAGCTCTCGTTACGGGTCGATTGGAAAGCTGATTTGGCGAATCTAGTGACAGCCAGTTAGCGACTGTTACCCTCCTAACGAAGGGCGACACGGTATCAGAACCTTGTTTACCACGTAAGTTACTTGACTGTTCATTCTATCCCGGATAAAAACAGAAACGCTCTTCGGTGGCAACGAAAGGTGTTCAGGTGTTAGTGTTTAATTTGTTTAAGGAGAGACAATATCATAAATAATACCCTCTATGTCTATTATAAGAAGTCTTTAATAAGAAGTTTGGCGAAATTAAATAATAAGTTTTATATTACTAAATGAATTTTTCATTATAAATATGTATATGAATAAGCTTGTACATGTATCAATTATCTTCATATAAATTTAAATAATAATTTTTATATCACCAAATTAATTTTTCATTATACATATGTATATAAAGCTTATACATGTATAAATTTATATCTTTGTATAAATGTATACATGTATAAATTATCTTCATATGAATGTGTACATGTATAAGGTTATTCATATACATGTGTAACAAATTCATTTGGTAATATCAAAACTATTATTTGATTTTGTGAAACTTCTTTTATATATATATATATATCTTTTTGTATATACCAACATGTTTATACAAGGATACACTTGGAAACATCAAATCTACCATTTAATTTAAACAAGTTTCTTCATATAGACATGGAGGGTACGAGTAATTATGAGATTGAATGTATGTGTTTGTGAGTAGAAGAGTCCTACAGACTTTCTTTTAAAGATGAATATTATTAATGGGCGCCTTGGATAGTCACATTTAGAGCATCCACGCTTTTTTAAAAACAACGATAGATTGTAAATTTATTTAGGAATCTCTAAACACGCACATAAATATCAATTGAATAATTTCAGACAGTAAAAAATTGGTACAGATTTGGAATGAATAGTAGTTGGGATATTTTTTGAGATTCTTCTTGCGTTTCGAGTTTAACGGGTTCTTTGGCGGGGATCGCGTGTAATATCTAAGGTATAGAGGAGTTTAGGCTGCACGCTCCACTGCGGTTTTAAAATTCCCCTCAGGCTAGAGGAGCCTCCTCGGTGCTCGTCGGTGGATCGTGGGAATCAATAAATTCCACGTATCGGAAAACGCTGAGAGTACAATACGCGAATAACCGACAAGGCGCGAATTCACGCGAAATTACGATCCCATCCCCTCCTCCCTTCCGCCATCTTCCCAATTTCGTCCTCCCGCCTTCGTCCTTGTCAATCCCGTCACCTTCCCTCTGTCAAATTCTTCCCCGACGCCATCTTTATTTTCACTTCCTCCAATCTTCTACCATTCGTTCTCACCACTCGTCCATCGGTAAAAGAGGATAAAAAAATTGCGCTTTATTTTAACGAAAAGTGTTGACGTTTGGAAGGGTGAGTAGAAGGCAAAGTTCATCCAACATTTCGTTTATAGTAAAATAGTCTTTTTTAACACGCTCGCTGCCGGACTAAAACTCCTGAAAATTTCAAAAGAGAAAGTTGTCTCCGAGAATTTTGTCTCGAGACTATTGAAGATTAGATACAATTTATCAATTGTTCTATTATTTACTTGTTCTATTATTGGTCAATTTTCTTTAGTAAATATTTGTTATAACTAGACTGCGGATCTTTATGCAAAATAAAATCTTTGCGAACGTGCCTAAAAAAATTGAACCTAAATAGGAATTTATTTTATTCTGCAAATATTATAACGTGAACTTTACAAGAATATTAAAAAGATTGACAGCACATTCACAGTAAATAAAGCTTTTACAACATTCATACCGTCAAAAACATTAATTTAATTTTTATTATATTCTTCAAATATATCTCCTATTTCTGTAAATTTAATTAGAGAAATATTTCAAATAATAATGCAGCAGATCACCTACACAGAAAGAATCATGTAACAACCTCAATGCTCTTAAAGATCTAACGACGTAACATCTAAAGAGATGTAACATCTCTGAGATAAGCTCGATAAAAACGCGTCCACGATGCCCCACGCGTTTTAGTATCCTAAACGAGGACTACTTCACCCCTGCGAGTCTCTCGCTCCCGTCTGCGGGCCATTCCCCGTCGAAGAAATGTCGATGGCGCGTCAAAAGGTCGTACTCCAGGAAGTAACCGGATGTCGATAGAGTTTTTGTCGCACCCCGAGGGTAGCACGGTATTTAGGTCTCGGTGCACGCGAGAACCACGTAAGTTTCAGCGCGTGCGCAACGGAGAAAGAGACTCGTTCGGGTAGCCTAGATTCCCCGAGATACTTTCTATTGTGTTTACGGATCGGATTGGAGTACCTTTCGCCTCGGCGAATATGCCCGGGCTCCTCGGGACACGGAGGAGAGCCGCGACGCGTTGACCTTTTGGAAATCCGGATCGAATTGGGAAATCGGGTTAACCCCGCGACCAACCGTGTTCGATCCGACCCTAGATACCACGCAGACTGCCACGAACAGCGCGATTGCCCTCGGCGCTAATTATCCCCCGACATGGGCTCAATTAAAACTGGATCCGATGTCGTCATCGCTAAGGGTTGGCTACCGCGACGTCTGCGAACGCGGCGCCGTCTTTGACATTTTTTTCGGCGAGAACCACGCGACCGATCGCAACGAAACTTTTCGTGTTTGTTAATGTACCTGGAGAGACCTCGCGTGAATTTTTGAGCGAAGCATGGTTGGGCAATGCGAGAGTTATTAATATTTTTGTAACCGATTGGAATCGAGAGCGAGATTGCTCACGGGGTCGAAAAATGAACGAAGTTGATTTTTTTTTTAAATTAAAATGGATTTAAATGAAACTTTGTGTGTTCGTTAATATACTTCTAAAGGTGTTACATAAATTTTCACGTGCACTTCGTTTCGACGATGCGCGAGTAATTAACGTTTAATTAAATTTGACTTGGCCGTTGTGGGTTTCGTCCGTTTTGTTAAATCGCGGAGTTATCGATAACCGCGTAAGGGTTGATCTTCCCCGACCTCTAGTTTTTTCCCTTTCCCGGGGGCAAAGGGCACGGGGCGGTGGAAAGGAAAGGTCGTTTTTATCGGAAATCTCCCACCGGGATATCTCTACTCGGCGCATAGTTCAGCAGTTTGCTTCGGATAGCTTCTCTCCTCCACCCCCTCTTCTTCTTCTCTCTTTTTTTTTCTCGATCGAAAAACGTAATTCCCGCGAACTTGCCCGAATTACTCGTAGTTGTTCCGCGACAGTTAATTGCAGTCTTGGAAGTTCCACGGCTTCCCGTCCGGCGAAGTTTCGACTCGGAACGATTGTCGTTTCGGGCCCGGGGGCTCTACCGAAAGTATCCGCGGAGTTATTTTCAATTGTTGCGCGGAAAGTACCGGCCAGTTTCTTTTCCTCTTCGCCCCAAATTCAAATCCACCGCACCTTTGTCCGGCGTTTAAGGTTAATTAAACCACCGCCCCGTCGTTCCTGTCGACCGTCGAGCCATTGTTTCAACTTTTCCGAGCCTCTTTCCCCGCCCTTCGCTGTTTCGAGATCGAAAGTTCTCTCGGCAGCGAGAGAGAGAGAAAGGAAGAGAGAGAAAGGAATAGAGAGAGAAAGAGAGAAAGAGAGGAGGAATGTAAAGTTGTCGAACAGGGTTTGTAAATTTCGACGTAACTTTTCCCCATCGTTATCAAAGAAGTTACGCTTTACTTTCGATTTATCTCGCACAGAGAAGGAGGGAGGGAGAGAGAGGCACAAAAGAAACAACAAATCTGGAAATTATCGAAGAGATTTATCGTGTCGCGTAATTGGACGAGTTCGATAACGCTGCGCGAAATTGGAGGGAAAAGCATCGATGCCCGAGGAAACTTCGACTGTTCGAAAATCGGCTTAAAGGGAACTTTGGAATTAATACGCTGTTGACTTTAACTCGCTCGCTGGGAAGAAATTGAAAAGAAAAGCGACTTTGTGCTCGTCTCTCGATCCTTTCTTTATTAATTCACCAGCGTGAGCGGTTTTAGAGGTACGGATAATTAAAACTCGAGCTTCTCCTCATTTTTTAATTCGAGCTTTTCAGGATTAATCGTACCTGTGGCGGTCTCCCCACCTGTTCTGCGTTCGGTGCTCGATGGAATCGATAGCGTAGCGAAATTGTTCCCCCCTCGCAATTAGAATCCGGACTATTTCAATATTATTATTCGAGTACTGGAATAGCTAGGTATTCTAGAACCTAGCGCGGATTTTCAACTGTCGTTCAATTTCAACTATGAAATAATTTATGTGAAGATACAGTCAGTCCCAGAAATATTTGCAGCTTCTATGTCTATTAACACGTTGATCGCCACGTCATGGGTGACAGATTTTGTTCGAATATTTATGGGACTGACTGTATATATAAACAACGATGGAAAATTTCAAAATAATATCTTGGATAGATCGTATAAAATTCCAAAGCGTTCTGTTATAGAAGCTACGAACTTCTTTACTTCACAGCGAAGAAATAAGAATGTAAGTACGAATTGTTTTCATTCGTCACCTACTATTCGAATAAAGCGTTGGCCACGTTTGTTTTAGATTCATTTAGACTCTTCCGATCGTCCCTGGCTGTTACGAGAAAGATCTTCCTCCATGTGCAATAATAGTCTGCCATAACGGTTCCGCGGTCGCGAGTTGCTCATGCCGCCTGCGAAGCGGCCCGTTTATTTTCTCGAAACGAAGAAACGAGTCTTCCGCCATGGGAAGCTGCACCATAAACGATCTGGGTTTACGTTTCACTTACGCGGCTCGCGAATGTACTTTTCGGAGTATGGTGCTTCCAGAGGGAAGCTTCTCGAAGAAGACGAAATTAAGAGGGTGGACAAAAATCCTTTGATAAAATAGATACTAGAAAATTGAAATAAGCTATTCAAAGTAAGCATATACCGTTCCGGTCCTAAGTTGAGCTATGTCTGACATGTAAGACGTATACAGGGTGTCTTATTACAGCAAGATATCTCTATAGTTATTAAAATTCTGTAGCTACAAAAGCTGTTTGGTAGAACGAGCTAATAGAGATCTGCAGGTCAATCTGATTTTTTTAAATAGAATGATATATGTTTTCCTTCAGAAAGTAATAGCAGGCACTGAGACAAATTCAAAGAGAGCATTCATTGACCTCTGGATCTCCACTAGTACTCCACCCACAAGAAAACAATTATTACTACATGATGTAGCCCGTCCTACCAAACAATTTTTGTAGGAACAGATTTTTAATCACTACAACATCTTTCGAGATATCCTGCTGTACTCACTTAAACAAGACACCCTGTATGCATATAAGAGATAACAAAGTATGTCACTGTATTGCAACTACATGTAACGGAAGATCTTTGTTTCCCATAAAAATGAAGAAGTTAGTCCTCGATAATAAACAAAAACTGCAAAATTGAATATCTCATTCCACGGTTCAACCCTTTACATATTTACTGACTTTCTCAAAAATTTCAAAAATCTAGGCGTCCATCTT
This sequence comes from Hylaeus volcanicus, assembly GCF_026283585.1. Lineage (NCBI taxonomy): Eukaryota > Metazoa > Arthropoda > Insecta > Hymenoptera > Colletidae > Hylaeus > Hylaeus volcanicus. The sequence continues at coordinate 233,819 of NC_071981.1, read as the reverse complement.
GGTTTTATATCATCTTTTAGAGTTGTCTCTAACAAGCTTCCAAAAGAAAAATCTTGTGTTACCATGTAACAATTAAAAACGACCTTCATACAAGCGTACTTGAAAGTCATAATAGTTTTCAAACCATTTAATTAATACAGTGCCACGAGAAAATTGACTGGACTCGTAAAACCCGCCAGTAAATAAAGAATTAAGCACTGTTTTATATCCACCAGGAGTGAAAAGTTTATCTTTTATTTCTAGTATTATAAATCTTAATTTTTTAAAGAATTTCTCCTATTCTTTGCTATCCGAGCCTTTGAGTAATAGAATGTTCGAATCGACGCAAACGACGGAATCTCCTAGGGACTTTTTCCATCGAAAGCGAGAGGGTCGCGCGCGTCGAGTGGTCGCGATAGTCGCTTTATCACAGCACCGAGATAAAGCTTGTTGCATGCTGTGCGGAGGCTCTCTCTCTCTCTCTCTCTCTCTCTCTCTCTCTCTCTCTCTCTCTCGCACACGAGGGGGCGTATTCGCCGCTCTCTTTGCCTCGTGCACGCACGTGCTACGTCACACTGGCCTCTACCGTTTCATGGAGACGACACCAGAGGAAAAAACAGAGACACGCTATTGTTCTTCTCTCTGGTGCTTCGATAGCTCCGTACTCCACGTTGCAACGCGGAATCGGTCGACCATGAACGCGTTTGGTATCGTTCTCAGCGCGAGAACCGCGACTTTTCCAGGGGAAATTAGCTCACTTTCAAGACGAAGAAATTCAAAGTTGTATGCGACTTTTATTTTAACACTTTATTTACCGGGAGCCTATTTATAGGCTTTTTAATTGCAATATTTAGTTATTGGAATTTATTTACTGTGTCGATGGTTGTCTAGTTACAATGATCCGTGTTTGGAAACAGACTTGACTTTCAATGTACCCAGTAACAGTATGGAGAAATTATTGTCAGCCTAAATTGGCATATGCTACCGTAGAACATTCTTGTTTAAATTAACACGTTGATCGCCACGTCACCCATATATGGGTGACAGTGCTTTTCACTGAAAAACAAAAACTATTAATTCTGAAAATTAAGTGTCATAGAAAATAAATTTAAATAAAATGCTTGAATTTTGATGAAATTGCAAAACTAAATACCAAAATAAATGTTTCATTACGCAGTTTTCAAAAGTCTGTAAACAAAATTAAATCGCGGTAGAAATTTTCTGGCGAGTATTAGTCTGGCCGTGAACGTGTTAAAGACTGTTTCTAAATAGCCCGGTAGATAAAATGTTAATAGCAACAGCACAATAAACCAAATAAATTGAACATAATCCCCGTGTTTCTAATTGTTTTCTTTTATTATTTGACCTAGTATGCCTCGCAGAGTTAAAGCAACCTTGCAACGATGCGTTAAACAGTTTTGTTGAAATTCATGTTTGGAACGAGGCTGGCTAGAATGTTTATTAGAAAAATTCTTCGATAAATGTATGCCTACTCTGTAGTGTAAACACGTACAAGGTACGAAAATGTTACAGGAAAAATACGCATACAGTAATCTTTCAATTTACTAAATCCTCGGAATTTCGTAACGAGAGTTGAGTTTGTTCAGGCTACGCAAACGTTAAGTTTCATAAGAATGATATTGAACTTTTAAAACTTCATTTTACTCGAATAATAGGCGAACAAATTTAAGCCATAGACCATTCGTTAAACTTAAGGTAAACTTCACTTAGGCGAAGTTTCACCTGTGTATACTTTACTCACCAATTTTAATTTTGATTCACCGATCGAATTGTATTCATCGCGAATATTTATTCGTTAAATACTTATTCGTTGTTTCGATCGATTTAAAATTCGTACGTAAGGATTAGCGTAATTGCCCGAGAGGAACAAGATTGGCCCGATTCGGTGGGCGGCATCGATCGAGGGAACAAGGTTCCAGGCACAACAAGTGGCGAAACGTCGAACCCGTCGTTGGAAAACAAACGCCCGCGTGGAAATTGAAAATCACCGATTTCCCAGTCGCGCTGGCCACTGGTATCGAGCCCGTTCGAGTGCTGGCGACAGTGTTTACAGCTAGATCTACGTGCACGGAATTTGTACCTCGGTGTTTGGGAACTCGGCGACGATTTCCATTGGCCGATTCCGCGGAATCGATTCGAAAGCGTCGCGCCTGAAAAATATTTGTCGCGCAGGAATATTTGAGCAATGTTAATCGCAAATATTTGAACACCGACGCGCAACTTGGACAATTGCGCGGGGGCTCGCTGTCGTCCAAAAAATGGCGAAAGACGGTGGCTTACACCGCAGAATTCGATTTAGTGTTTCGAGGGAAATTCGCGACGGGGAAATTATAATGGCGAAACGAGGAAATTGATTAAATCGCGTTTAAACCTTGTGAAACTAGTAAAATATATACAGGGTGCATTGGTGGTACAAGCGAGTGAAAGGTGATTCTACGTGAATAATTGAATCAAAAATGTAGAGCAAAATTTATTCGAAAATAAAGCGTTGTATGAACAAATTTTATTCTACATTTTTGATTCAAGTTTTTATATACATAGAATCATCCCTTACTCGTTTGTACCACCAGGCACTCTACATATCTTTAGATGTCTTTACATCTACGTGTCTTTAGAGAAATTAAAATTAAGACTCGCAGGAACATGTATTAAAAAAAATGAACGTCATTTGCGCTGAGGCAAATTTCCCCTTCTTATCTGCCTACACCTTTGGATTACGACCAAGCCCAGTTTAATACAAGTAATTTCTAAAAGAGAAACGAATAGAATTCAAATAGAATTTTTGTATACAATTATTAAACTGGTTAAAAAAATAATTATCAAGGGATGCTAAAGATTGCTCCTATTTTTCAACACTGAGTTACAGTTAATATTAATAATATCGTTTAAAAAAATTCATAACGTGGATTGAACCGTGTATAATCCTTTAGTCGATCGAAACAGCGAACAAAGAAGACATTGACCGACACCGTCGCGTTATGGATCTCCCGTAGACTGAGAAAAGCGTGCGGGAACGGTCAAGGCACGCCAATTTCGCGTAAAAACCCTTCGCCAATCTCAGTTACCCCGGCATCATATATATTTTTTTCTTTTTTTACCTAGCAAAACTCCTTTCGAGGCATCGTGGCTTTAAAATCTCGCGTAAAACACGCGCCAGCGCGCACGGCCCATCGGGGAAAGTAAATTCTGGAAATTACCTGTTATGTAAAAACGAAATTTCCAGCGCGGTGGTCGTAAACCTTCGAGGAGAGGTAAAAAAAAAAAAAAGAAAGAAGAAAAAAAAGAAACAGCAAGGGAGAAAAAAGAAAAACGCGCCAGATAAATTTGCAAAGGGAGCTTTTTGCTTTATTACGCGATATTTCTCGCAGCCTAGCTGCCAGGAGCGGCTCGAAAGCGTAAAGCTCCGACAAAAAGGGGCTAGTAGGGGGAGTGGAAAAAAAAACGCGATTTCGTCTTTTCGAAAAAATGGGTGTAAACTCCAACGGCCCACCCCCTTCAGTCGGTTTCTCTCTATTTTTCCCTACTTCTTCCTTTTTTCTTTCTTTTTTTTTTTTTTTAATCTCCATTGTAGTCTCGTGCGCCGAGCGTGAACATCAAAGAGGAGTATAATTACGCGCGCGTTGTCGGTTCCACGCTTGCCAATTGCGCGTCCCGACGCGCCGGAAATCGCTCGAGCTCGTGATCGCGTTGGAATTAGGGAAAAAAGCGTTGAGAATGTCGGAAGGCAGCTTTTTAACGTCGAGGCGAAAAGATTTGGTCGTTCAAGGTCACTTTCCACCCACTAGTAAACAGCAGTCAGTTTAAATCGTTCCTCGGGTGCTTGGACAATTTTTGGAAGCTAAATGACCTAAAGGATATTTCTGAAACTTTTTAACAGTCTTCGAAAAGGAAGAGGTTACTCAATTCGACATGTATATATATTATTTATATTTTTTACTGCTGTAAAATAGTGTTTCGAGGAAGTCGGGAAATAAATTACTTCTCTAATGTATTATTAGAATGATTTCTTGTCGAACGAGGGTTTCGAAGGATCGGGGTCGAGCAACGAACCGACATACCGATCGACCGATTCTTTTTCTGCGTGGAGAAATGCCGACGCATCGGGCAATTAGTGCAATTAGATGCCACGTGGCGACGAAGAGGTGAAAGAATCGTCATTAAGAATGCGAGGCGGAAGTAGAAACGGGGGAGGGCTACTTGTTGGATTTTTCTGTATTAGAATATCGAATTAGAAACGCTTTGGTGACTCGAGTAGTCGATAAGTGTAATTCAAGTGCTATTTAGAGACTTGGGTATTTGAATATCGTTATATCTAGACCGCGGATCTTATGACATTCATGATGTACAGTAGTATGAAAAACGTAGAGAAAATATAAATAATGTATGTTGAATATATTCTATACAATTAATATACTAATATTGTTATTTCGTTTTGCATAAGTACATATACCTTTTGGTTTTGTTAAGTATATATTTACTGTACGAGTCTGTATTATGTCTGAATTATTGTCAGCCTAGATTGGCATATGCTGCTGTAAAACATTCTTTTTTTGAATTAACACGTCGATCGCCATGTCACCCATATATGGGTGACAGTGTTTTTCACTCAAGAACTAGAAAGATTAATTCTGAAAGTTAGACGTCACAGGAGACGAATCTAAATGAAATTCATGAATTTTGATGTAGTTACAAAAGTAAATACTACGATAAATCAGTTTCATTACCTCGACTCTGATAGTCTAAATAATATTTAATCTTAGCAGAAATTTTCAAGAATGTTCGTTTGACAGTCAACGTGTTAAAGACCGTTTCTAAATAGCCCGGTAGATAAAGTGTTAAGGGTTAAAAACGAATTAGTATAAATCGTTTCATAATAAAAAACATTATTACTTAAACGTTCATAGCAACTTTGAACCCGAGTAAGCAATGGAATTTCAATTCCAACCCAGCGCGAGTTTTATTTTTCGTTTAAATCGCGTGCCGTCAAAGAGTTAAGACATTTCATATTCCACCGCTAATACGCGAATAGTCCCAGGCCTGGACAGAAATCAGGCCAGCTACATTCGCGGAAAAGTCTACCTCCACCGCGTCGTTTCTGGTTTTTAATCTTCCCGGTGGCAAAGGTATTTAAACTTTTTAATCAAGCGTTTCCGGGTGCCCTGGCAACATTTTTTTTTTCTTTTCTTATTACCGCGCGGTGCACCTGTGAAGTTCCATCGGTGAAGTTTAATCGGTTAACTTTCGGAACGTATACCACGTCTCGCGGAGAAAAAGGGCGTCCGCCCGTAATCTCTCTTCGAAGAAGGGCACGAAGTCGAAAACAACGACACGCCGGTCACGTATTCGAACGACAAGCCGCGAGTATGGTCGAGTTACGAACAGCCCGCAACTTCCTCCCGGCTTTTAGCCTCGAAAACGACCACGAGAAAACGACACCTGGTTAAAAGCGAAAGGAAACGAGGAGGAGGCCTCCTTGGTCACGTTCGGGACGTGGCGCGCAACCGGAAGTTCTTGGGGATACGGAGCACAACGCCGCGACTCGCGTGTCGGCAGATAATCACAGGAAGACCGGAGTATTTTCGAATGCGGAATATATCTGTTAGAATTGTATTTTTATTAATTTTATTTTCTAAAGGATTACAACAGATACATGTACATGTATAAGAATGTTAGAGGAAAGGTGTCCGAAATTCACGACGACCCGTACCGCTTGACTTATTTCGACGGACTGAGGGTCGTCGCTTTCTGTCCCTGCCAGGACCCCACCTCTCTTTCTGTTTTAAGGAAAAACAGACCCTTTTCCTCAAGATCCGAAAGTGGCAATCGTTGCATTCCAACAATATCATTTAAAAAAAAACATTTTTGTATAGCCACTGGAAAAGCATTAACCGAGTATCCTTCAAGACCCAACAATCCATCAACATCTAATCGTTAGGGTTAAATGATGTCGAGCTGCGTAGAATTATAGTATTGTTCGCATTCGCTTTCAAAATTGTGTATTTGCGCAGAGAAATTCTCTGATCCTCTGCGTGAACCGAAAAATACGCAGTGAGGTTTTTGAGCCTTGATGATTAACACGTGTTGCAAAAACACAACAATTGGTATGAAATATCAAGTAACACGTTTCTTTCACTATCGAAAGTGTTCAGATTCGTATTCGAAATCGATATGTTTCGCGATTTTGCAAATGTGTCGGCATTAGGAAGCTTTGAGCCGTACTGTTTGTTTTGTATCGATGCGTAATGCGTTATGAACGGCGTCATTAGCTAGGTGACGGAATGTCGTGTAAGACGAAATAAATAAAGCATTTAAAAGTATTATTAGTATTATTTATTTGTTTTGAATCGTTGGATCGCGTATCATCGATTAACAGAAAGATTTATTCACTCATAATTAGTCTGCGGATGTTTATACAAAAGAACAGAAACCTAAATTACAAGTAATCGAAGGTCTTCTAAATATTGTAATGTCCATTTTAATTTTTATATTTTCTTTCTACGCGTATCGAAGAAAGTTTAAATTAATGCAAAGTCACGAAAGTCAAATTAAGTGATAGGTTCGATGTTTCCAACTAAATGTTTCGTTATAAATATATACAAGTGTAAAGTTCATTTATATACATAATTGCGATGAAACATTTATTTGGAGACATCGAAGCTATTATTTAATTTAGACAAATTTTGTCAACAAACGTCCAAGGTATGAATACTTATTGTTGCGTTATAAATATATACAAGTGTAATGTTCATTTATATACATAATTGCGATGAAACACTTATTTGGAGACATCAAAGTTATTATTTAATGTAGACAAATTTTGTCAACAAACGTCCAAGGTACGAATACTTATTTACACTGGATATAAATTCATAAATATCCGCAGTATAATCATAATAAATTTAGCAACAATCCTACAATAACCTAGCTAACCCCAAAAGAGTTAATTCGTGGAATAATTCACGTAACTCAACCCTGAAGCGTAAACCCAACGTTGTCACTGTGACTCGGAGAGATAGATCCAAGAGAACGGAGAATTCAATAAGAACCTCAAAGTTCACAAAGTCGCTTGTGCAAACGCGAACCTACACAGATAAGCCCTGAGCTACCAGTGAGCTACCGCTGATTCAGTGTCATTTAACGCGCAACGGTCAACGACTTATCAGACCAAGATTGGGAACAGTTCATACACTCGTAGAGTACTACCACCTGTTCCCACTAGGAGGACAAAACCACTTGTTCCACAAACCTGATCGTTCTGATCCCCGCCACACGGATGAACAGATCCGAGAAACTGATAAGTCCTTTCGGTGCGATAAAGTGCGTGGCTCGGTGCAATCTACCACTCAACGGTCACCAAAACACTTGGTACACTCGCGGAATCACTAGCCACCTGTTCTCCGCGTTAGTTTCATCAAAAAGTAATAGATCGTTACTACTCTGTTCCTAGCCAACGTTTTCACCGAGCGTTCACGGATGAACACGTTGAAAGGAACGTCGAGTCGAACGTCGAGTTCGTCGAGTACCCCGACGACGGCACGCACGCACGCACGCTCGCTGCTGGCCGTGGAAAAACAACAACACACCACGCAATTACCGCGTACGGAGTCTCGTTTCCACGCGGGGACCACGCGCTGGCGGGCTTTGTCCCGTGGCTATCCGCGGTCGGAGTCAGAAACCGTGGAAAACCGAGGCAAAAAGATCTCGCGGTACCATTAAGGGTACCATGAGCGTCCTCGTAGACGCTTCATCGCCGCTTAAGGAGGCTCCTCCGTTCGGCAACGGAGACCAGACGACAACAGGGGCGACGACGACGCGGAAGCCACAAAGAGGGGGGCGATTTTCAGCGAAACTGCGCGGCTTTGCTCGCGGAAATTAAGGAGTCACGTTGTAAAACGCAACGACCTACAATGCTACAAATGCCACGGAACCGTCGTGTGTCTCTTCTGGCCTCCCCCGTCGTCTCGCCCACCCCCTGCTCGACGAACAGGCCGCCATCGCCACCGCCACTGCCTCCTTTGCCTCCGTTCGATGCGTATCCCTCCTCCTTTTGGCTTTTTCCTCCCCTTTAGCAGAGCCCCTTCTTAGACGGCCCTCCCCTCCTCCGGTTAACTCTGGCCTTCGCCAACCACCACCACCACCACCACTCGACTGCTCGCGAACCACGTTTATTGCGATGCTACGCGATGCGAGACGATCCCGCGGACACCCTTTCGCGCCCTAAGCCGCGACGACTCTGGCCGCAGGTAGCCGAGCGAACCTTTCCTTTCGATTAGGGGCCGTTTCGCGATTATGTCACCGTGGAGGGGAGAGATGCGACGCGTATTTCCCCCCCGGTGATGCGAAGAGAGTATGACAACCAATCACGATCTTGCTTACGTCGATTTGAAATGAACCGTCTGACAATTAGGCGTTTGACAACGATGAACGAAAATTAAGTTACTGTGGGTCGAAAAAGTATTGGCATACCCAGTATTTTGTTAATATATTTGTAATTTAAAGTAATCTATTAATATTAACCCCTTGCGCTCGAGGCATCGTTCTATATAATGAAATCCAGTCTATATTTATAATAAATTTCTGTAAAAGCAAAAACTCTACTTCGATAAGAAACATCTACGAATATTCGTGACTCAATGAATTATTGTTTCAATTTATAATTATCTGTATTCTGATATAAGTGAAATTGAAATTGTACGGTCAAAATGTCACTTTTAAATTACATCTGTCGTCCTAGAGGCGCCACTCGAGCGCAAGGGGTTAACTATGTTTATAAGTGTCTTCTGACAGACAGAAATAGTATGTTCACTGAGAGTTCGAAGTTATTTGTTATAAGGAAGTAAAGTAAAAAAAAAGAAAAATCCATAGTAAAAAAAATATTGGCACACGTACATTGTTATTAAGGAAAGTACATTAATAAACGTACGTCATTTTGAAATGGCTAAAGTTAGTATAGCGATTGATCGCATGTTGGTGAATAATAGAAAAGTGCTGCCAGAAGTTTTGAAGTTAGAACATACAATCAGTCCCACAGTCACTACTCAGGCTTTAGAATACCGATATACAGTGTGCCTGCTCGAAAAAAGGAGAACCTGGGGAGGTTTAGGCGGAGTTAGGTTACTTTTAAGCAAAGGTTAATATATTAAGTAGAGGAAAGCACTTTGGACACGTGAAAGTTGTAAACCAATTCTTTTTTGTTTGAAATACTTGACTTAATCGAAGATCTGTTAGTTAGAGTATATTCGTTATAATAATATAATAAATTATTATTAATTAATAAAAAAAACTACAGAAATTTTACAGTGACGATATAATAACTACGTCAGAAAGGTGAGAAAATATTGTAAAATGAGAGAAAAAAATTACGTTTTTCTTATAACACTTAAGGATATGTTTCACGTATTAATTTGAGTAGCAGAAGTATAAGTGGCATGCACTTTTAGGACGACCTAATACAACAACGATGCTGGGCCTATTACATATATTAAATATGTACATATAAAACGTAACAGGCGGGAGGTATGTTTCTTTTCTCGATTACGAGGGCAACGAATCAGAGCAAGCGAGTCAATTTGAAAAATGACTCGATCGCCTTGCCACAAATTTTAATCACAACTATTAAAACAGTATTAAGGTTAATTACACTTACAAACTTCCCTCTCCGCTTCCAAAGATATCTCTAGTATATTTACCAAGTGAGTTCTTAAAACCTCCTCATCATATTAACACGTTGATCGCCACGTCACTCATATATAGGTGACAGTGCTTTTCACTGAAAAACGAAAACTATTAATTCTGAAAGTTAAGTGTCATAGAAAATGAATTTAAATGAAATACTTGAATTCCGATCAAGTTACAAAACTAAATACCAAAATAAATGTTTCATTACGCAGTTTCCAAAAGTCTGTAAACAAAATTAAATCGCGGTAGAAATTTTCTGGCGAGTATTAGTCTGGCAGTGAACGTGTTAAAAGAAGAACCATCGAAACGTATTTCAAATCGACGAAGTAATAAATACACCGAGGGAAGTACATTTCTCCACCCTGTAGATTTACAAAAACTATGTTTCGAACGCGGACACGATAACCGGCGAGAGAAACCATAACAACATCCGTATTTTCGAAAGGATCGGAATTTTACAAGTAGGCCTTATCGTGCCTCCCCCCGCTCCAACCCATCTCCTCCCCCACCCTGCCGCTTCCACGACGGTGAAATACGTAACAGTGTCGATAACCTTTAGCGCAGAGCTTCGGACGAGAGCCACTCTCGAGGCGACACAGTTTTTCTAGAAAAACACGCGCGTCCTTGGAAATTTCTCGACCGCGGAAGTGACAACAGGAAAAGAGGCTACGAGTGTCACTCGTCGCGGAGCAGGAAGAAAGTTGCTCGATAAACCGGAGGAATTTGTCAGTCGATAAGACGGCTGGCAGCCAGACGCGATTCAGGATTATGATTAACGAGTAATCAACGCTAATCATTCCAGCTATTTAGATTAACGAGCGATAAGCGATTTTTGTCCGTTTTCGAGGAATTTTCTCTCGGGATTGTATACGATCGGGGTATTAAATATCTTTAAGATAAAAGGAGTGGAATAATTATTAATTAGAAAGTGTACGTATGTAAATATAGTCGCGGTGGCTGTAGACGTAATTGAATCGAAATTGTACGGTTTCACCGCGAGTATTTGAATAAAAAAGATGCGTAGATATTTAATTTTTAGAATAAATATAAATTTGGACGAAGATGAACCTGTAACTCGTCTGCTAACCTTTCATATGAATTTGTAAATTAATTTTTGAATTGTAATTTAAAAATTTTTTAAATAAATATGGATAAAGATAAACCTGTAACTCGTCTCTTAACCTTTCATCTAAATTTGTTAAACGAGCTTACAGATTTCTTTCTACTCTGCTATCATTTATGTGTTCGTTCGCTAATAAACTTTCAGTTTATGATCACTCGTTAATCACGCAATCGTGGTCGATTATTGCAACGGCAATCATTAACAACGAGTAATAATCACACAGTACTGATTGCTGAATTATAACGGGAGCAACAAACGAGAAGAAAATGATGGACGATGGCGCGGGAAAAGATGAAGAACAATCCAAAGTCTCGCTGCTCCCAAGTGAGACTCCTTCCGTTCTAGGCCACCTCAGATCTCTCGCAGTCGCACGATCCGCTTCCAGATAACGCTAAATCCCGAATGATCAATATTTATACGAGAACATGCATTTCCGATGTCGTTTTTGAAAATCGTGCCACGTCGGGTAGTCACGGAAATGCGAGTGGAAGCTACAAGTGGTTCCTCTAGCGTCATCGCGGCGATCACTTCAACCCTAACCACCCGTAACCCTCTGCTAATCCGAAGAAGGATCCATGCTATAGATCTATGAAATACTATTTGGCAAGAAAATACAACCAACTTCGAAAACTATCGAAACTCCGCTAAAAGGTATGAAATAATTCTTATTTGTATTAAATTATATCAAGTAATGTTATAAATTTCTATTTCCTTTACGTTCCTTCTATTTCCTATATTGAATGCCGTTAATGTATACATGTATACTGTCTACGTGGAAATACTGAGTATGTTTGTGATAGTATTTGATGTGGACGCCGATATTTAATAGCGTTAATGTGTATACTGTCTGAGAGGGTTTAACGATAGATCTATATAAAATACAGATACGCTATAGAATAGAGGGTTATGTCTAATATAATACATTTAAGGAAAATTGAGCAATTATTTACTTTACTTAATTAAAGTAAGTTAAGATCTTCTGTGACAATTCAATTTTAATGTAAAATTTATATTCCTTGACTTTTTGAGATTAGGTGGGTTTAGGGCAGACCAACCCATTGCTCAACTTTCTACGAATAGTGAAATATTTTTTAACCCACATCGAGAGAGTAAGTAAATCATTTTACAATATAAAGAACCCATCGTTCGATGTTTCTCTTTTGTATTAATTTTGAAGCTGAATTTGCAATGCGATCGTAATTCTATCCAGCAATACGCCTCGAAAAGTGAGAAAGCAAACAGCCCAGCGAAACGTAGTCGGACTTTCTTCTATTTAATTATGAAATGAAAAATCGGTTACATAATTGCTCGAGGAGGCCAACAAAGCTCCAAAGCGGTCGACCATTTCGACACACATCCGCCCCGTCGCTAATCGAATGAATCGAAGCTTACTCGAAGTTAACCAGGCCATTGGTCATCCACGAAATCGCCCCAGCCCCCCGAAGCGAAATTCGAGAATTCTCACAAAAGAAACCCCGGTTGCCGTTGTTTCTGCTCCTCTGATTACGTTTTTAATTCGGCCCCGCGTAATCGCGTTCCGTCGGACGGTTCCCGATTAAATACCTCTCCGGAATTCTCAGCCCGAGATTGCTTCCGCTTATTATCAAACGCGCGCAGCTTCCGTTATCGCGCGGCGTCGAACGGGACCTCGTTTAAGAGTCGACTCGGAGAGCAACTTTACGAGTAGCGAGCGTTCGAACGAGTCGACGCGATGCGCAGAATGGCAGAAGAATCGGTGCATCGGAAGATAAGATGCAGGGAATCTTTGACTGGATGAAAAGTAGTCAACTTTTTTGCAAATTCAAACGGCTTGGATTTTAAAAGATACTCTGAGATTAACGCTGATAGCGGAATATACATTGAAATCCACGATTTACAGTCAGTCCCATAAATATTCGTACCCTTTATGTCTATCGAAGCAATTCGTTTATTTGTTTTTCTTTTGGAAATTTGTTTTCAAGTGTATGTTTGTATAAATATGTTGATGTATATATAAATATACATGAAGTTATTCATATACATATACATATATATGTGTAATGATATATATGTATATATAGTGCATATGTATAATGAGAAATTCATTTGGTGATATCAAAACTACTATTTAAATTAGTCAAACTTCTTCGATAAAGAGTACGATTATAGTGTATTATACAATGAATATATAATAAATGAACTACATAATAAATATCTGATTCAAAAAACATTCTCCACAATAGAAGAGAATTAAGAATTGTTTTCGACGCGACAGCGACTCATTATAAAGTATAGGAGTCGGGGTTGGCCCAATTGGGCAACTCCTGGGGAAACTCCTCGTTGGTCCTCCTTGGCGCCTTTTGGTGCCACTTCCCCGAGTGATCGATCCGGGAATCATTCAATTTTAGCTTTGACCGTTATTTCGCCGACGCGATAATCGAGTGGAGATTGGGGGTGGAGGGGTTACCACGTGCACCAGAAATATCTCGTGCTCTTTTAGAAATCCGGGGCAAGGGGGCGACTTACTTGCGCGTTCCCGGAAAAAGAGGCAGGTCGAAATCGAGTGGAATTAATTTTGCCCGACCATCGATTCGGAGAAAAAACGGCTGCGGGAAGACCCTGTGAAGTGTGCCGCCTAGTAGTAATCGTGAAGTGCACTCGACCGGCGATGCAGCCGGCTGTGTTCAACGTGTACACAGAATCCCCCGCACGTCGACTGTGGCGTGGCTCAAGTGTAACTTCATTTATTTATACGATTTATTTAATAAAATAAATACGATATCAATCAGTTTTATTTGTTTCGTCCCACTCCTGCCAAGAGGATTTTTGTATGTTTCAGGATGATAGCAATAAATCAACCGCATACGTAATCCAATGAAATTTGGTGATTAACTTAATTATACGAAAAAGTATGCGAAAAAAGTTGTTGATTTTGTTATTAATTGCCGAACGATTTCATAAATTTTGAACGGTATGTCTCCATAACTGCAGAAATTTGGCTACGATAAATGCACAGAAACCAGCTCCGCCACTGGAGGGTATACCTCTTGAGGAATCAAAGAGTTCGATCGTCGACCAGTGTAAACATGATCTGGGATCGGATTACTCTATGAGACAATTTAATGCAACGGTCCAATTTTCTTATTATTAACTTTTCTGTTGTAAAACTTTTACCATCATATTCCTGACATTCTTCTGATTAAAATGAAACCAAACACGATGTAATTCGCAACCTATTTACTTGTAACAACTTATTATGTATCATATACCGTAGAACGCTAACTAAAAAAAGATGCATGGTAAATATCATCCGAATTATATCGTGCTTGGTCTCATTTTAATCAGAAAAGTGCTTGGAATATGGTGGTAAAAGTTTTACAACAAAAAAGTTTCTTTATTCGCTGTCCTTCTCTACGTTCGAATTCTACGATAACTGCACAAGGTCAGTCCCGAGCTTGTGCAGTTGCGGAGACATTACTGTAATTGGAAAGTGGTAGAGAGTCGTAAATAAATTGCGAAAGGTTTGGGCTCGAGTTGACGAAACAAATCTCCGGATGTGTCGCAGTTCGTCTTCGACGTCCGCAGGCCCGTGACGCGAGCTTACGCCACTGAAAAGAGTCTTCTGGATTCTCGGAGCGTGCCTGGTAAATAATAATACGTCGTTGCTAATGGAAACCTACTTCGCGTTGGCTTCTCTAGAGTAGGTTTCGCGAAAGGAAAAAGTGTGTCATGCACAAAAGAGTCTTTTCCAAATCGTCTTAAAGCTTCGCCGCTATTATCATAATCATGTCAGACGGCGTGAGAAATTCGCGTACTATTTCGAGTGGATTACTCTCTTTTCAACCGAGACCGAATTCGATGCATCGCGTTCGGAAGAATACCTGCACTTGCGTAAACGAAGTTTAAGAATAGACAAGGGAAAAGCATTAATGAAACAATTGCTCGTGTTGTTAATCGTAATTGCGATTTTTGGGGGAGGACGAGAGATGCATTCTTCGAGCAGTACTTTGGAAAATGTTTCCTTTCGCGATCTACAATTGAACGTGTAACATGAAATTGACGCGATGGAGAGGTAACGGGTCCGAATTGTAGGAGCAGGTTCGCGAAAGCTTCCAAGTTCATCAAGGAGCTGGGAAAAATCTCAGTAATTACGGGTGTTCCGGGCAAGACGTCGGCAGACATTTACGAGAAAGTTTCGAAGGAGCAGGGAATTGGATTTTCGGTCGAAGCGTGCCCTCCGCGGCAGACACAATGGGATCAGTTGGTTCAATTAAGAAGAAGGATACTCGTTGAACCAGGGGGCTACGTAGCACACTCTAAACCAGCGATTCTCAAAATGGGGCCTCCTCAGAGATTCGCGAGCGAAAGACATAAGGAAGCTACTTAATCATTTTCCTTATCAAGAGGTCAACTACCTCGACCATGGGCTAATTATGATATTATACAGATTCAAAGAAATTCCAAAAAGACATGCAATGTTCGTATTTTGGGTATGTAGTTAAAATAGTACGAAATTAAATAGTACAATAGTAAATAGAAAATGAAGTCATGTTTTAAATACTATTTGAAATATTTTGGGTACGTATTTAAAATAGTATAAAATCAAGTAGTGGAGTAGTAAATAAAAAATGAATTCATGTTTTAAATATTATTTGAAATATCTGGGGTACGTATTTAAAATAGTACTTAAAACATTCATTCCCTAAAAATTCATTCTCTAAAAATTCATTTTCTAAGAATAGTTCCGAGTGAAATTGGAGGGATGAGACTTCGATTCTAATCAGTTAAGAATTTTGGTTTGATCGAAGGGTCCGTCTGTTCGATTAGGGGAGCTTGTGGGAAGGCGAAGATTGAGAAACCCTGTATCTACACGAACCTGGAGCCCCCGAAGAGTAGAGAAGAGAAGAGAAGTTCCCCTCCGACGCCTCCACCTCCTCGGCGAGTCGTAGTCCCGAGTCGGCGTAGACACAACCGGTTTCCGCGGTGTTCACCCGCTTTTTGAGAAAAAATTGAACCAGTTTGTAAAACGAAAAAAGCTCTCCCCACTAAACAGACCCGCGGACGCCCCCTCCTCGCTCCTTCTCTATCCTTTAACTCGAACCGCCGCGGAGGCTCATGGGAACCGAAGCGATTCCAAGCGTCCCGGAATCCGATGCACATCAAATGAAAAAGCCTCCAACGTTGCCAAGATTTTGACCCGCGCTTCTCTCCTCCTTCCCTCCACGGCTTCTACCTCCTCTCAAAGGGGAAACGTAAACCCCTCTCGTTCCTTTTTCCACCGCGAATTCTCCGTTTCCCCGCACTTAACACGTTCCTGGACGCAGGAGGTAGATTCACCTCGCCCGCCGCGCATTTACCGCTACACTCGTGTTGACTTTCTGCCGCGGTTCTATTTACTTTCTGGGATCTATTCTTCCGCGGTAAACAACTTTCGGTAGACGTTTCGAGAATCGATCCAGTTTAGGCTGGTCGGTTCCAAGAACGAATTTCCTAACCTTCTACCGCGTACAGATACTCTCTGGTACCTACTTCGAGAAGAAACTTGCTACTCGACTGCGATGGGAGTGTTTCGAAGATCGATCGAGTTTAGGTTGGTCGGTTCCAACAACGAATTCTCTACCTGCGTCCAGGCGTGATTTAAGAGACTCACGCGAGACTACCATGTACTACATAAAGTATCTGTTTCAAATTTTCTATGTCATTGAAGCATGGATGCCACGATATTTTTGGAAGAATTCCACATGAATGACACGTGAATGTATATGTATATCAAAATTAGCCTTTGTTTCCATCGACATCTCAGAAACGATACATACGAAGTAATTGAAAATCGGTACATGGATTTCCGTGCATGGGGCACCCTGAAATCTTCGATTCTACCGCGGCGATTCGTAGCCCGATTTCCAGAAAGCGTGCACACATGGTCGGAAAAAAAAGACTCACTCCTAGACGACCACGGTCGACGGTTACGAGGTCTCACTCGCCGAAAGGGTTAAGGTCTTCGGCGCGGTACCAAAATGTCGGCCAGTCTCTCCACCGTGGATGAACGCGAGAGGCTAGCACACGCTCGATTCGTGAAACACACCGCCGGTCCTGAATACATTCTAGGGAAGAGCGTCGCTGCAACGTAGGCCGCCTCGAGGCTTCCTGGCAGGGACTATTGATTTTCGAATTGGTTCAAAATTTCCATAATACCACGACGGCTGAGAGGGTACGGCGAAGCGGTAGGCTGGGGGTAGGGAACGACGAGGTGGAGCACGACGAGAGAGAGAAGCTGTCGGAGAAGAGACAGAGACGCGACGCGTAGCCACCCTACCCGAGGGGTGGAGAGCGAGACAGACGGACGGGAGATAGGCTGGAAGAAGGGGGGTGGCGGACGGGGAGGAGGAGAGGGGGGGGGGAGAAGAGAGAGAGAGAAGAAGGAGGGTTGGAAGCCGAATGCACGTCAGAGGGTGAGTCGCCGCGCGGCCTCGGACGGTTTCGAACTTGGCAAAGTTCAGCGGCTCAAAAGAGACACCCCGCGCGCCTACTCCACCCCTTTCGAGAGACCACCCCGCCATGATTCACCCTTCTTCCCTCCCGGCCCCGTATTCTCCACCGGCTTCTCTCGGCCACCCTTCCGCCCCACCAGCTTCAACCCCTCTCCTCGAACCCTCTGGCCGTCGTCTAGGTACACGTACACAACTGCATACGGTGGTACACACCCGCGACCCATCTCGCACTCACTCCACCCCCACCCCCGCCCCCTTCTGTCTCTGTCGTTTACCGAGCACCTCCACACAACTGGTCCGCGAGTGTGCGCGCAACAACAACCACGACGACGACGACGTGAACGACCGCTCGTTCCTCGTCGCGTTACATCGTGGTAACGATACCAGGAGGAGGAAGGGTATTACCCTCCTCACCTTGTCCCGTTCGGTATCGCTCTCGAGGAGGAACGGTGTTTAATGCGTTACCTCCCCCCCCCCCCCCGAATCGCATTGCACCCCCGCGAACGAGGCCTTCTTGCACGCTTTTACTTTCCTCGTTGTCGCGGGAATTAACAGGGAGGATTGTCACGGATCGAAAGTCGACTCAAAGGTTAACCGTGGCTAGATGTGCGATTTTTTTTTTGGAAAATTGGTGTCGCTATATTCGGTTTCAAGGCTTTTCGATAAAGTGAAGTGTGTTAGGGTTGTCCCAAGCGTTTCTTCCGTGACTTCTTTTTTCTTTTTTTTGTTTATGGATTTATTTTACGTCGCATCTACTGCATGGTAATTAGCGACGAATTTGATTGGGTTTCTGGTGGTGCTATATACTACTGTAGAGTTTGGTGTTCTTGAGGTAGTGATGGTATCTTGCATATGTTCCGGGAATGTTGGAGCTGTTTCTGGATTGAGGTTATACTTCCTTCTTTGTTGATCGAATTTGCTGCATTCGTATAGTTGGTGGCCAGTTGTGATTTCCTTATTGCAGGAGTAGCAGAGGGGAGGGTCCGTTTTTTTTAATATATATTCATGTGTGATTTTTGAATGTCCAGTTCTCAATTTGGTATTTATTTATTTCAATATATATACGGGCATAGCCCATTAGAAAATTGACACAATAAAGCAAATAGTAAACAAAGATAGTTGACAGTTGACAAATAAACAAATATATTAGGTTGTCCCAAAAGTTTCTTCCGTGACTTGCACTCAATTATTTTGTGTGGCAGTGTTTATATAAATAGACAACCTAATTTCATAGATATTCATGTTGCAACAGTAATGGAGCGAAATGAATTGAGCACAATTCAGTAATGTAACATAAAACATAAAATATTGTGCATCTATTACTTATTAATAAAGCGAAAGAAACTTTTGGGACAACCTAATATTATTTATTACATTTGGGGCAACCTGATACATAACATTTTCATTCCTACATTTTCCTGTATTTTTCTTTAGGTTTTCTTGCAGCTTTGCTCCTTCTAATCGGCGACACTGTCCGCGCAGTGTTTCTCGGATCTTATCGTTTTTTAAATAATTGCGGAGAGAACAAGATCTGAGTTCTCGAGAAACTTTGGCGTATACCTGTGCGATGAGATGGAGAAGAAGAGGGAGGAGACTGCGTTTCGATTTAAACGGAGTTGGAACGATAGTCTGACCGCTCAAGGTCACCGAAGGGCTTCCCCCACTACCCCAGCCGCTGTGACTTTATCTCCCTTGCGGGCACGCGCTCTCTAGGGCATGATGCACACCTCTATTCAATCGCTAAGCTTTCGAATTTGGAACTTCAACGCGATTTCAGATCAACTGTATTACCAAAATATATTACAAACTAGGGGTGGTGTGCGGGATCCCGGTCGGGACGGGAATTCCTCCCGGGATCGGGATGAAATCCCGAGAATTTCAAAATCCCGAAACCATTCGGGATTCCTGGGAATTTCGAAATCCCGTACATTCGGATTGCTAAAATTTTCAAGAATAACAACACTTTCGGAAATCCCAGATATCATTCTACATCCCGTACATTGTCGGGAATCCCGAACATTTTCGAAATCCTGTACATTCTCGGGAATCCCGGATTTTTGCGGGATCTCGTGTATTTCCGGGAATCCCGCACACCCCTATTACAAAGCCATACATAACTGTGCATACTGTTTCAATATGAAAAAGTCGTCTGGAAAATCATAAGTCTACTACCCCGGATACACATAAGAAAAAAAAAAAAGATATCAGATTTCATGCGTTTATAAGCGCGTAACGAATGGACGAAAAGGTAGTAAAAGTTCCAAGATTCATGCATCTTATAAGTTTACAACCAACGCATGAAAAGCTTGTAAATTTTATACCTACGCGTATGAAAAGCGTTGCGAAAATTCGTGCCTCGTAAAAAAAAACAGCGGATATATATCTCACTCTCATTCGAAAATAACTCGTCGGAACAACTAGGATAAATCTATATCGAAAATGGCACGATTGACGTCGAGTTTACCTCTTACTCTATTTTTAAAAATACTGTTTGGGTAAATCAGTACGAAGGACGATCGTGCAAATTTACACGACGAAACTTCTGGCCATCTTTGACCGAGATTACAGAGTTTTACAGATGGTAGCACCGTCGCGGACCTTTTCCCGCCAAAAGAACGAACCTTCGCCGCAAGAAGCGGTTCCTCGCGAGCGGAGCCGAGACGAACGTTTCGAAAATTCTTTGCACGGATTCCTGCAGTTTTGCGCGCTGGATCGAAAGCGTTTCGGCAAAATTCTCGAAGGCCACGCGGAGCGGGGAGGAAGAGGGCGCATATATCCGTTCCTCCTCGCCGCGCCACGGACAGAATGACGTACGGCCACCCCGTGTCGCATTCCCCTCTTTTTACGAATTCCTTTCTCTTTCTCTCCTCCCGTCGCCGGGCGGGCCCTGTTCGACGGTGAAAAAAGGGCTGGCAAAAAAACAGGCGAGAAAGAGACGAAGGGCACGAAAAGAGAGGCGCTCTGCTCGCCCGTGCGCGCCACAGCCTCTTTGTCCACCGGATTCTTCGACTTGCTAATTTCAATTTCGCTCGTTCCTATTGTTACTCGTGGTTCTACGGTCTTTGTTGAAGTTATTATATCTGATTACTATATTTGATATCCGAATGAAATTCCGATATTCTTACTGTAGCTAAAATCTTTGGGAAAGAAACACGTAATTATCAGAAGCATTCAGAAGAATATTAGGGGGGCCAGTGTTGGAATAATATTATTTGGTTAATGCGAAGATGTATTACACTTTGTGTTAAAAAAAAGGCTGAGCTCTGTCTGAAAAAATGAACAGGTCTTTATGTATGTTCAGACCTGTGTGTGTATTTTTCACGAAAACGTTGGCTTGTTTCTGTTATTTATATCTAGATAATTTTCACCAGCTTTTCTTGTTTATATATTTCATTCGCAATTAAATAAAGATCGTTCTTCTTAGTTTCCACAATTAAATAAAATAAAGTTTAATAGTATTCCATTAGAAAGTAATGTCGTCTTTTCTACGTTATTCTTTTAGATTAAATTTTTAATCAATTATCTAATTACAGTGTGCAAATTTTTAATACTTGATCGATAAAAATCAATCGGTACACGGTGAGCTGATAAATAATTAACATTACTTTCTGGTTTCCCTAAAACCTTCGAGTTCCAAGTTCTTCAAACAAAAATTCTCAGAGTGCAGGGGTTAAAGCATTCGAGCGATCACTGTCGGCCATTTTGCCGAATGGCGAAATGCAACATTGGGTCCATCTCCGTCCAGTGTACAAACCTAACCCAGGTCGGTGCTTTGTATATCAGAAGAGAGTAGGCGAAAGAAACAGACAAGGGAGAGACGAAGGGCTAAAGAGGATAGACGCCTTCTTTAGTCCACTGGATTCTTTGCTTCGACTTTGGAGGTTTGTCTCGCCACTCCACTCGTGGCGATGCCCGCGAACGAGTTCCACTCCAAAAGCGTACGGCGACTCGGCCCAAAGGAGCCCACGAATCCTCGAGCGTGCCGTGACATGACCTGTCCTAACTGGACCTATCGTACCGTGCAACGCTGCCGTTCTCTTTGCTGCACGGATCGTGCCACAGGCCTGCTTTCCTCGCCCCCCTCTAACTACACTCCTGGACAGAAAGATAGCGCACGTGTGCTATCGCTACGCTCTCAAGAATCGACTCGACGAATGATACGTGAGCTACAATAATTGTGCAACTAAAGCACTTTGCATTTATCAATACTAGACATTTTGGAAAATAACCGGGATCGAAATGATATATTAACACGTTCACTGCCAGACTAATACTCTTGAAAATGTCTACTGTGATTAAATTTTCTTTACAGACTATTGGAAACTGTGTAATGAAACATTTATTGTGCTGTTTAGTTTTGTAACTTCGTTAAAGTTCAAGTAATTTACTTAAATTCATTTTCTGTGACACTTAACTTTCAGAATTAATTTTCGTAGTTTTTCAGTGAAAATCACTGTCACCCATATATGGGTGACGTGGCGATCAACGTGTTAAAGAAGATTCTTATCTCTTTGTTATTAGTTACGATCGCAAATAATTGCGGTAGATACCTGTGACGAGAAACGTCTTTGGAAAATAGCTTTGGGTTCGTTTGCGTTAAAGCACTTTGCATTTATCGATATTAAACATTTTGGAAAATAACTGGAATCGAAATGATATATTAAAGAGGATTCTTATCTCTTTGTTATTATTACGATCGCAAATAATTGCGGTAAATACCTGTGACGAGAAACGTCATTGGAAAATAGCTTTGGATTCGTCTGCATTAAATGTCCACGACTTACCTGAAAAAGAAAGAAAAAATCGAGTTAGTGACAAAGCAGGACTCTTACTCGTTACATGCAGAGCCCGATTCAGGGGTAACGCCATTCTAGAGGCTAAAAAAGGGCCTAATTTTGATAATTAATTTTGAAAGTTTCGCGAAGGGAATGGGATTTCTTTTTACAGGGTTTATTTAACAAAAATTGTTGCGTGCAGGTCTTCAAAATTGACTTTTGTTTAAACGCCTTCACGGGAAGACGGTTTTCTCGTTGCGTATAACATTTGGAATAAAAAAACCAACAAATTTTATAATATATATATATACTGCTGGCTATAGAAGTACAATTTACTATTTATTTTTTAGCTTAGAAATCAATTAGTGCGTTATTTCTACAATATTTGATTTAAAAAAGAAAACCCTACGTACATCTATAGCCAATATTGTATATATTATAAAATATGTTGGTTGCTCGTTCCAGATTTAAATAAAGTCAATTTTGAAGACTCGCTTCGTCGCCGCCACTTTGTACTAAAATTACAACGCAACAATTTCTGTTTATACTTCAATATGTGTCAAACAAAACCTGTAAAAAGAAATCCTGTTCCTTTCGCGAAACTCTCAAAATTAATTATCAAAGGTCTTTTTTCCAGCCTCTGGAGTGGTCTTACCCCTCAAAGCAGGAAATCGAGAAAACCTTCCGTTCCACGAGTCGACACCACGCAGTGATCGAAGTTAAGTCGTAACTGTACGGATCGTTAAAAGAAAAATCGTACTGTCCTCTATCAGAGGGAGCCAGGTGAACGATGGTCCCGCTCGCAGAGACTAAGCAGTCGAGGATTGATTTCTTTCAACGTGCGACAGAAGGTAGAGACAAAGTGGCAGAACTTTTTCTGATTTTTCAATGCGCTAAGGACATCAGTAGGTCAGACATAAATAACCCCGATGCACAGATCCAGGTTTACAGTTCGCGTGCTAGTCTTTTATCGATTACCGTCAGGGATTCTCTTATAATCGTGTCTTTGTTTTTCCGTTTTTAAACGAACGGACGGGATTGGGCCAGCGTCGACATTCTAATGGTACATTCAACATTCGACATTCACACGGTAACGGATGTTGATACAGAGTGGAACCGTTTATCGTAAAAGCGACACCATCGAAAGGAAACTCTACCAAGACATGAAACTGCATATTTAACGAACTCGATGCATTTCTGATGTATTCGAATTTTTCAAACGTTGATAAGGTTGACGAGAAGACAGATGAAAAATGCTAGTGAAAACTGGTGTGGTCTCGCCAGTTCGAGAAAAGAGAAACGAGTAAAAAAGGGACATGGCGGTGCCCATATGTCGACAAATCGTTATCGAACACAGAGGATTAATGTAACAGTTATACTTAATTCCATTTCGTTTCGTTTATGCGTGTTGCCTTGATCCAAGCGTCCCATCGTCTAGTTCGATCCAAGTATTTTAAACGAAGCTGCCGAAAATAGCGTCGATGGCAAAACTTGAATCGCAATTCTCAGTTCCAGTACATTTATAGATAAAATATGCTCCGCAACGATGGTTATTAAGAATAAAGAGAAAGTGCACGTTGAAACTCTCTCCGCTATATACGGAGATATCAATAAGCAATGCATTAACTGAAATAAAACTCGCGTCACTCTACTCCGATGCAACGATAACGCTTCTACGTAAATACTCCTTAAACGTTCGCTACACCTTGCACGGAAACGAGCGGAAAGGTAGCGAAAGATGTACGCTTGGAAATTGAATAACGTCGTCAATCTCCCATTCACGTAAACAAACGATTTTCGCGTGTGGTCCTTAGAACTCGCTCGTCTTCGTTGAAACTCTTTGAAAAAACGATACGTCGACGATAAGGAGGATCGAGGACACCGTTCGTGTCGAGCTGGTATAAGGATCGGATCGTTAACAAAGTTGCTGGACGTAATTGGCCGCGATAGGAGGGGCCCGGTACATAAACGTAGCGTGTAAACGAACGACATCAACGTAATTACAGATCGCTCGGCATGCCGTCGATTATAATCATCGGCCGTGATTATAATTCGATGTACAAATTGAAGTTTGCACAACCGCCAACCGGAGCGGGGTTCGACGATTGTAAATTCTCCTGAGACGAGTTAATGTTTCCGCGCGGCGCAAAAACCTGAATCGATAAATCTGTTACGATAAGAGGACGTGTTACAACTTCACCGTTACTCATACGCAACGCATCGGGCAGAAAAACTTCCGTTAGCTTCCTAACGCCGCGAAGTAAAAGGAAGGCAAGCTTGCGTGCGTGTGTGTACGAGAGATGTAGAGTGCGAGAGAGGGAGACCTGTAACTTTTTAGTTCGCATTTTCCCGCGCTCGATACGGGACTTTTTTCGCGTTCCTTTTTCTGCATTTTCATCGTCTCGCAATCTATCGTGCGAAAGCAAGAAGCACCGTTTGCTACAATTTGCCGGCGTCTCGGCTCTGGGAACGAAACCGCGATGCGATTCCAGCCAGATTCGGGATGGATACGCGGAGCAACGTTGATTAAACGAATTCTCTGTTAGGAGGAAATCTATTATCGAGAGCAACGGAACGAGTGCACGGAATAATATTACGAGTTCGAAACCGCGGACTCGTGTATATTTTGTTGTTGTCTTGTTAAGAGATCTATCTTGCGAAGGTACGTTGATCCTGGAGTACTTCGTTCGTTCGTTCATTTAAAGTGCGTAACTTATTACACAAAGTTATTACACTACTGCTTACTTATTACTAGACTGCGAATCTTTATGCATTTATAGAAAATTTGAATGTACAAGAAACTACAAAATGTAAACAAATATGCAAGAGTACAAAAAAGATTGAAAGTAAAGTTCATGTTATAATATTTGCAGAAGAAAATAAATTCCTATTTAGGTTCAATTTTTATAGGCACGTTCGCGAATATATTATTTTAAAAATCCGCAGTCTACTTATTACTAGCGTAGTTCCCCTCTTCTTATGATTGTCTTACATGACTCTTGCACTGTTTTAATACTGCAGTATCTCTTACTTCTCATCTATTGGGGCCCGCTTATCCCCCTCTAGCTCGGGTATCTCGGGGTTGCTAAGCCCGTACTGTAGCTGTATATCATCACAGCTACAGCCCCTGAGGGCTTCTAGAGTACTTCGATACTAACATGCTTCGAGATCAATCTGCTTCAAATCCAAGGACCTTCAATGCTGAAGTGCTTCAAGATCGAAATGCTTCAATTTTAAAATTCTAAAGGATTCAATGGTTCAATGTTTCAAGATTGAAATACTTCAACGCCAAAAATCTTCAATTCTAAGAACTTCCAATGATTCGAACCTAGAGTACTTTAATTCTAAAATGCTTCGAGATCAATCTGTTTCAACTCTAAGGAGCTTCAATGCTGAAGTGCTTCAAGATCGAAATGCTTCAATTTTAAAATTCTAAAGGATTCAATGGTTCAATGTTTCAAGATTGAAATACTTGAACGCCAAAAATCTTCAATTCTAAGAACCTCCAATGATTCGAACCTAGAGTACTTTAATTCTAAAATGCTTCGAGCACAATCTGCTTCAATCTTAAGGAGCTTCGATGCTAAAATGCTTCGAGCACAATCTGCTTCAACTCTAAGGAGCTTCGATGCTAAAATGCTTCAAGATCGAAATCCTTCAACACCAAAACCCTTCGGTTCTAAAAACCTCCATCACCACCCTGCAACAAAACTCTCTAACCTTGCCCAACGATAATACAAAGATACACGTTAAATTTCCACCATTTGTTCCACCGTTTCACAGAGCCTTGAGATTAAACACCGGTTACACCTTGTAGTAAATCGCTCGGAAAATGTTAGACAGTGTGCTAATATGTGTACAGAAAGGATTGCGAGACTCGGCTCCGTTCAAAGACGATTAATCCTGGTATTATATGTTATTAAGTAATTAAACAGTTGTTAGCAACGGCTCCGATATGAATAATCATAGACCAGTAATCTAGTTACGAGATGTGGTCACAGTCCAATCCTTGTTCAATGAAACGTTGCTCAATGCCTCCAGAAGAAATGAATACTCGTCGTTGTTAGTGTTCCGACTATAATTAATATTTATAGTTATTCCGATACGCATCGATTCCCAAGCATCGCTGTAAAATTCATGAATTCTTTCCTTTCGATCTTGATTCACGAGACAAGTGCAAATTAGATTACTCACTTTTTTGGTTGCAAGAATGATTCATACAGCTCTCGTTTGATTAAAGCAAACAATCTAAACCTCGGATCGCTGCGAAGCAGCAACTTCGCTAAAACGCGCAAATACGAATCTAAAAAAAAAACATTTGTCTTAGTCCCGAAGGTGCGCGTAAACATCTCGCAAAACGAAAAGTCCGGGGACCTGACGTGATTTCCTTGGAATTAATTACCAAAGAAGAACCACTCCCCTTGAGCGCCGAGGCGGATTCAATGAAAAGTCGGTCGCAATCGCGGCGATGAAAAGGGACGGTGTCTTTTCGCTGGCTATCGCCGACAGCTCGAAAATCCAGTTTCTCTGCCGACGAGAAACGGCCGATTTTCCCAAGCTCCGAGGCTGCCGCGGCTGTTTTTTGTTCGGCGGAATTCCTGAGCGCCGCGTCGGCGGGAGGAAGGGCGTCGCGCGCGCTTCGGCACATTTACTCCCGTGACTCCGACGGGCCCGGGGTATCGCAAAAAAAAAAAAGAGGAAAGACAAGAGCGTTAGGCCACAGGTAGACGCATCGAAATCGAGAGGGGTGAGACTGGTCGTGAAACGCACGCTGAGAGTCGGGTTAAGCTGAAACTGCGAGTCGACGACCCGTCCGCACCCCCCGTGCGCGGAAAGGAGTCCGAGCGGGGCCGAAATTGAAGTCTATTGGAAAGGAAGAAGCCGAGAAACG
This sequence comes from Hylaeus volcanicus, assembly GCF_026283585.1. Taxonomy (NCBI): domain Eukaryota; kingdom Metazoa; phylum Arthropoda; class Insecta; order Hymenoptera; family Colletidae; genus Hylaeus; species Hylaeus volcanicus. The sequence continues at coordinate 206,882 of NC_071981.1, read as the reverse complement.
AAAGGGCAGACCCGGTGGGGTAGAGAGGGGAAGTAAAAAGAGAGGACATCGACGAGGGAGTTGGCAGGACCGCTCCTCTCTCCACATCTCAGATTATCAGCGGAATAAGACGGGGATAAAAAGGCTGGCTACGTTGTTGCGGAACTTTTCCATTATTAGTTTACAACGGGGATGGGCTGTCTTTCGAAATTGGAACGGTAAAGGAACTGCGTGTTCCGATGAATTTTGGCAAAATTGAGAGGAAACACTAGAAAAGGTACTAGAATGTTACGAAAAATGCGGAGCTTGGTTTGGGAGATTGATTCCTCGCATCGATACGAATCGAAAAGTCCTTTTCCGTTTTGCTATCCGAGGGTTCGTTGTCGAGATACAGGCGGGTCAAGTTTTTGCGCCCGCGAACGCACAGTCACGTGTTCCGCGCGCGCGCGCGCGCAAATGTGCGATCAGCTGACTTGGCGCGTAAACTTTGATTGCTCGTATCTAGGAAACGAAACTTCGAACTGCGAAATGGTAAAGGACTTTTCGATTTCTTTTTATACGAAGAATCGATCCTGGGTTTAAGATTTTAGTCCGAGTGAAATATGAAACCTGTTTCTTCCTCGATATCTACAATAATTTCCAAATTCGCAGCACTTCGAAACATAAAACAAGTCGATTGGCGTAAAATTTCTTAACGACACAACAATTCTGTAATCGTTAGAACGTGGTTCGAAATGATAGCTACATCGTTTACTTTAAAGAATGATTCACGACTACGGTTCGACTCGATGCCACGATACAAGAATAACAAAGCAACATTTTGTTTTTTATGTGAGACTCGACAGCAAAAGAAGACGAACAAAAAAAATATCGTGAATGTGGCCGTTTCTACGCAAATGCGATCCGCTATATTGCGAAATACAACTCGCGACGTTCCAATAATACCGTGTCCTTCCTCACGCTTCTTTCGTTTTCTCCTGAAGAACGGGAAAATTTCAATCAGGAAAAGCGCGCTCCTCAGGCCGCAATTTGCAAGTAGAATCCCGAACTGTTTTCCTCGGACGATCTCCGTTGGCCAAGATTACTCCGAAAGTAATTCCATTCGCGATTAAAATTGGAGCCGCGGTCTCGTCACGGGGAAAGTCGGGTTATTTTGAAAAATTCGATATCTATAGCGGGGAGCAGCGTTAACGGTTTTCCTATAAGTGGCGAAAATATCGAGAAAGTATCGGCTACCGCAGGGGAGACTGCATGCACGTTATACGCGGTGTCTATAAAAATACGTACTACGATGAACACAAAAAAAAAAGACTATAAACCATACAGGTGTGTGTATTTATAATGCATATTCCTATTTTATACTTGCACACTTATTTATATAATTTTTACATACGCGATGGAGCAAAAGAGGAATACAGTCTTCGAATAAGCAACTCCCTATTTTTATTTCAAGATCCGAAAAGAAGTGCGAGGTCCGTGAAAGCGAGAAGCTGAACAGATTAGTAGAAACAGAACATGTATAATATTTTCTCTTTCTTTGGCTTGTGTATTCTCCGAAACGATACACTGTTAGTTGTATGTAATCTTACTACATATCCTGTTTTTTCTACGAGTTCCCTCTCGTCTCGAGAACAAAGTCAAACCGAATACCATACCTACCTCGAAATAAGCAAATCGCCGGTCCCGATCGAATTGCTCATTTCGAGACAATACTATACCACGTGTGTTTAAATTTTTCGAACAATATGCAGGGTGTCCCAGCATCGGTGGTACAATCGAGGTGGGGGTGATTCTACATAAAAAAAAAAGAAACAAATCGAAAGTAAAGAATAAAATTTGTTCATTTGAGGTGTAGTTGTCGAGAAAATCGGTTTTGAATATTCAGCGAGTGCGCGTACACGTAACTATGGTTTAGATGGATGGATCCCGATACAAGTCGTATGTATGTTTATACATATGACACTTATAAGTAGCACTCATATCATTAGTATCAAGATGATGTGCTGTATTTCTCATTTCTGTCAACGGATTTAGAGTGAATTTAAAGTCTGTATCGAGATCCATCTATCTAGACCATAGTTAAGTGTACCCGTACTTGCTTAATATTCAAAATCGATCTCCTCGAGAACGAAACCTCAAATGAAATAATGTTATTCCTTATTTTCGATTTGTTTTTTCGTGTAGAATCACCTCCTTCTCGGTTGTACCGCCGATGCTGGGACACCCTGTATTAAAATACTAATTGGTTAAACAACTGTTTGAATACCAACTAGTTTAAAGGAAGCATGGAAGAAAACTTATACGAGATAATCCAGCTACTTAAAGATGCACATATCTGGACCAACGTTTCACAATAAGGATAACCACATACGAGTCGGTCGCTAATAACCAAAGGTTGGCGCGACGTTAAATATGCAAGGAAAAAAAAACACACTGTTTCAAGTTGCGAAACTTTGCGACGCCTCGAATATTCGTCATACGATATCCCAATAAAGCACGGTCCTATCGCGAGCACCGTGGTTTCAATTAACGCAAATTTCACACGAGACGAGAGCGTCATCCGAATCGCCTCCATAGAGGAACGTATCAAGATTCGCCGGGCAATTTATTCTCCTGGTACGCGAATGCGAATGACCGGGCAGAAGCTCGCGAACACGAGCAGCATCAATGTTAAGAGCATCTTAACACAAACTGATGAGAATACGAGGTTAGTTACATGCAGCTGTCACTTGGCCGGAACGTAACGTCCAGCCAGTTGCAAGCTGGCGTTTCAAAATTTTTCATCGAGTGCAGACAACGAATGAAAACGCCCTGTAACGATTTATCCGCGATGCGAATCCTATCGAACGGTTCAATAAAAACTACTCCCATCTTTTATTCATCGTTAGAAATTTTAATTTAAATTACGATTCCGCCAATCCCCGCCGGAGGCTAAACGGACGCGAATTTGCGTCAGGGACTGTACCCAGACGCGCTCGACAGCGAGTAGGGCCATCTCGAATATTGGTTATAAAGTATCGTCGCGTCTCGACGCGTCGCGTGATTTAACACGCGTCGAAGACGACCGAGGGTGGAGCGAAGAATGAAATTCGCGGGAATCGCGAATACAAAGAATATTCCGGGACGTGCACGCACATTTACGATCATGATCGCGATCGTAAACGAGATTCCAGCACGTTTCCGCACCAACGACCGATCGAAGCGCCAGTGTGCAACGAGGTCTGGTTACTTCGACCCGTATTCACGACGAAAGAGCAAGAAACGACGAGCGAGATGCGAGGGAAACGCAATAAGGGAAGACCGGAGCGAAACGAGAAGCAGAGACAAAGGACGGACAGCCAGGAGGAAAGGAGAAAGGAACGGATGAAGGGACGGAAGGGACGTGCAACGTAGAAGCTAGAGATGCCAACATAACGAGCTCTATGTATGTTTGCGCGTAACCACCGACGCACGGCGGCCAAGTTGAACGGCTCTGGGAGGAATTCTAGGGTCCACACTGACCCAACGCATCTATAAATTATTCATGCCAGGATGTTCTTTCTAAAACTTCGAAATTCAAGCATATTTCCCTACAATTTCTTCGTACTCTCCCTTTCCAATCTACTCCATTCTTCGAGGGGACTCAAGAATAAAGAAAACGAACTCGAAAGCAAAGGAAAATACGAGCAATGAAATCCACACACGAGGTTCCGTGATATACAGTCGGTCACGAAAATATTCGGACACCATTATAGTTCTGATTATTACAGTGTGTACTTCAGAAATTGATGCAATAAGAACGAAAAGAGCTTTCACTTATGTTACTACACGGTGTGTAGTTAACAAAAACATAAGAGATATTTATTTACGACAACTGATTACATAAATAATAAAAGAAAAATGGAAAGTACGCTCATTTTCATGTCACAAAAATATTCGGACACTTGCTGTACTTCTCAAGTTTCCAGGTTCCAGGAACTGACTGAAACAATGTTTGTAAACATAGCGTTCCTACTATGTACAGAGTACGTTAGAGATCTAATATTTCTCAGTCTTTCTCAAAATTTGTGCGGAATGGGTCGGAAAAGTAAGAACACGTCGTTTGATATGCGACAATTAGTAATTTTTCATAGTGAGAAGGGGAAATCGATTCGCAAAATTGCAGATTTATTAAATATTAGTAAGAGCACGGTATGGGATATTGTGCGATGTTACAACAACGAAGATAGAATTGCATCTATCCCTCAAAGCGGACGCAAACCGATCCTCAATACTCGTGATAAACGCTCCATAATTAAGAGAATCAAATGTAATCCTCGGATAAGTGCTCCAAAGTTAGCAGCTAAATAATGATCGTGGAATATCAGTGCATCCGGAAAACATAAGAAGAGTGTTACGATCAGAGGGCTATAATGGAAGAAAAGCTCGAAAAAAAATCGTATATTAACGCGAAGAACAGGATGAAGAGACTGAATTTTGCAAGGAACTATATTTCAAAGGAAAGTCAGTGGTGAAAAGACGTAATTTTCGCGGACGAGTCAAAATTTAATATTTATGGAAGCGATGGAAGAATTAGGGTATGGCGGAGATCGAGTGAAGAATTAAATCCGAGACATTTGCAGCCGACTGTGATGGACCCACGGTGGTGGGTCTGTGATGGTTTGGGAATGAATTTTGGCCCACGGAGTAGGCGAATTAGTTTTTATCGACGACATCCTCGATAAAAATAGGTATCTGCACATTTTGCAAAATAATTTTTAAAAAAAGTGCCGATAACATGGGACTGTATAGCGGAATAAAATTTTATCAGGATAACGATACAAAACACAAATCCCATATTGTTCAAAAATTCTTACTATACACTTGCAAGAACGTCCTCCACCCACCACCGCAATCGCCAGATTTGAATCCCATTGAAAGTTTATGGGATGAATAAGATCGCCGAATTCGAATAACTGCCATAAACACAAAGGACGAGTTAAAAAGACGTCTGCAAGAAGAATGGCTACGTATTGGGTAAGATTATTTAAAAAGAATAATTTGTAATATGCCAACGCGATTGCGGCACGTCATAAAGCATATGGGATATCCAACTAAATATTAATTTATAAAAACAAGATTTATGTATAATGTTATAAAGTTAGTTTTGATAGTGTCCGAATATTTTCGTGACATGAAAATGAGCGTACTTTTAATTTTTCTTTTATTATTTATGTAATCAGTTATTGTAAATAAATATCTTTTATGTTTTGGTTAACTACACACTGCATAGTAACATATGCGAAACCTCTTTTTGTTCTTAATGCATAAATTTCTGAAGTACGCACTATAATAATCAAAACTATAATGGTGTCCGAATATTCTCGTGACCGACTGTAAATCAAAGTTTGAACCAATTTCGTTGTCCATGACACGTGGTTCGCCGCCATTGTTATAAAATTAATAAACCCGGGGGCAAAAGTGGCTAAAAATTTGCCCTTTCGCGATTGTTGCCCGACCGGAGTGTTAAAATTAGCCAGTGTGCGCGACTCGGGGGGAGGTGGGAAGCGCTCGATTGCAACGCACACCGTGGAATCTGTGTTCCGCACACAAATTCCGCAGCTTGTCTGGATCCGAGCGGGGTTCGCGACTGCACGTTTTTTGAAATACAAGCAAGTTATGAAATATCGTGAGCGCCGTGAAACTTTTAATGCGAGGTCCGGTGGCTCGGTTGCTCCCCTCCCCGCCTTCGCCCCTTTGGCCTCTTCTTCGGCCCCTGCGCGCACCCCTCTATATAGAATACACCTGGCCGTATAACCGAGGCTGGCTGACTCGCGTGGCGTGGGGTGGCACGGCTAACTTTTTTATTAAAAAAGTTTTTCGAAATAAAAATCGGACCCGCCCCCCGCCCCGTGAAGGGAGAGAGAGACATCCGTCCCTCGCGCATCCCCCTGGCTTCAAGAATATACACTCGGAAGGCTCGTGCAAGTTCGCGGTCGCATGCACGGAATCGTATTAAGGGAGATGCATCTGCTCGCAGCTCGTGATCGTTTCTCATCCGCGAGAGGGCTAACGGAGGAAGAACCCGTTCAACTTTGATTTCTGTGCGCGACCTCTTACGCGACCATTGGCGTCGCCACCGTGGAGATACTATCGCGGTGATCGCCAAGTCACCCACATATGGGTGACAAGGATTAAATAAATTCATTGCGAAGGTGATGTTCAAAGAAAATGAATCTGGATATAATTGGTAAATTTTACAGAAGCTGCAAATATAAGCACTGTCACGAATGTTGGGTCACATAATATTAGGTTGTCCGAAAAGTTTCTTTCGTTTTATTAATAATTAATACATACACAATATTTTATGTGTCGAAAATATATGGATTGGCATTCTATAATGCGAGAACAAATGGATGGATGTGTGTGTATGTTGTCCATATGTGTGCGTGAGCGGTGAAGGAGTCAACCGACAGCGATATACATAAACATTAAAGGTAACGAGAAAGACGTGGTTTAGTTAGTCAGTCAAAGATATCTGGTCTGTGCGAACGTGCGAGAATAGACAGCTCTAGATTGTTTTTTTTTATTTCACCAGTTACCGTTTCATTTGTTGTGTCCATCTTCGACAAATATAAATAATTGTTTCTTGTTCGGATTTATTATTCATCTCTTATTGTTTGTCTATAAATACAAAGATTTTCCAATAATTCCAAAATTATGTTTTACGTTACATGACAAAATTGTGTACGATTCATTTCGCTCCATTACTGTTACAGCATCAATGTGTAAGAAATTAGATTGCCTATTTATATAAACACTGCAATAGAAAATAATGAAATGCAACTCACGAAACTTTCTTAGCACTCGATTGTCACGAATGCTAAGCTTAGATTAACTTCGAAAATGAGATCCTTAATTTGAGATTTGAGAGTGTTATTGTCGCGTTATTGACATTTGGAGTTCGAAAGAAATTAAACCTAAAGAAAATCTAGTAAGTGAGAGTCATCTTTCGAGTGCAAAGGACTAATTGTGTAGAAACAATCCAGCTACTTAAAGATGCACATATATGGACCAACATCTAACATTGGAGAAAATCTCATAAGAAACTGTCGCTAATAACCAAAGGTTGATGCGACGTTAAATATGTAATAAAAAAAAATTGTAGCCTCGTAGAAAGAGAATATCGTTATCGTATCGTTAGAAAGAGAAAAAGGAACGCGGTACCCTCTCTATCTTTCTGGTGTTAAAGTTGATCTTGTAAACGTTCAACTTGAATTATGGAATGAAATATTTCTTAGCAACTAAAAGTTGAATTATTCAATCGAACAGACGTCACGAATAAATTGGTGCACTGGTTAACTCTGTTCTCTGGAAAGTCAACTGAATATTGTTCGATATCAATCGGAGAAATATGAAAAACAAGGAGCGTACATAGCTATTTCGTAATTAACAATTCGTATTGTTTGAAGACATGTAGAGTGTCCTGGCTAGGCAGGGTGGCCTCGACAGGACGTGGACAGGGTATATTTTTCTTCGAAACGAGCCACACTCGTTTTGTTCTTTGCGAGGCTGAGTCGCGTCTTCCCGTCAGTAACATTTCTCTCTCGCGTAAATAAAATTTTTTCCCCAATAGCCGATGCTCGAAACAAACAAACCACTCAACGAGTCCGGCCGCCGGAACGTCCGGAGGCACCTCCCCCCTTTGATATGGGTCAACCAAAACCGCTTCACCCTCAGCCCCTCGGCAGCCCTCCCCCTCGGTCCTCTGGTCCCCTGGTCCCCCGTTCGCGACGAATCCGCCTCTGGTCCCTCGCGCTCGCACGCATCACGTTCAAACACACCCATGTAATCGTCCACCGGAGACGGGCAGAATTTTATTCGAACCACAGACGACGAATAAACGACGAATTTTTATTCGTGTGGTGTGGACGTGAGGGTTAACAATTTTATGGAATAAAGTATGGAAGTCCTTGTTTGGTATGCTTTAGTGTCTAGTGATATACGTACTGTTTCCTGTTGCAATTGAGTTTTTATTTGCAAGCAACGCGTGGATATTATTATGAACTACAAGTTCACATCTTGACATTAAATTGCGATTATGTAAGAATTCTTCCGAAGATCATCCAAAGCAGAGATAGGCGAAACCCTAGGTTTCGAATAAATCTGAAGATTGCCGATATCCGTGTCTCGTTTCCTTCTTTGGAAAATTGTCAAAAGAGGAAACGAGACAAACATATCAGCAAACTTCAGATTTATTCGAAGCCTAGGGTTTTGCCCATCACTGATCCAAAGATTGATATACTGTACACGTTCGCAATTGTCGATCGGCCATTGGAAAAGGAGACATCACTCTGAAATCTTTGACTTTGAGATCTTTGAAGATCTCAAGACCTCAGACCTTTGGAAAGTGTTCTATTCGCCAAAATTTACCTCTGCCACTCGACGAATGTTGAAGTTTTCCCGAACACAGAAAAGACAGTACGAGAGGTGGCTAAGTAGGGGCCGGTATGTCTTATCAATTTCATAATTAACCTAGCCACTTGAATGAATTACGCTTCAAACTCCGTATAAATTTTACCGAAACCATTACTAAATATATTCAATATACACGAAGAGACGGGGGAGTTGTAGTTGGTGAGGCCGGGACAGGCTCATTAACATAGCAAAAAGCGTACGAGATGCGTTCATCTCTCGTCCGTAATTTAAGATTCGTTATCGGGATAAGAATAACGCCCGTGTATCGCGAGTGCACGGTAGACGCGTCCGTACAGAAGGCGTGCGTGCACAATCGTAGAAACTGCGAAAGCGGCGCGGCGGCGTCGTAGCAGAGGGTACCAACCGAGCCAGGAGGAGGCCGAGGAGGCGGCGGAGGTGGAGGACGAAGCGGACGGAGAAAGAGGCGGAGGAGGCACAGAGAGAAGCGGAGGTGGTTCGTTCGGGGGATCTTTATCAAAGTCAACGCACGCCGGTCACCATGGCAACGAAATTGGATTTTTTTTTTCCAAGTTTTTTCGGCCCTTCTCGCCGGCGCCCATTCCCGAAGGGGGATGGGGATGGGGGGGTACACGGAGAGGGATCGGGGGAGGTGGAGGCTCGACGGAGGAGATGGCGGTGTCGGCGGCGGCGGCGGAGGCGGCGGCGGCGGCGGCGGCGGAGGGAAAGTGGTAGGAGAGGCCAGAGGAAAAGAGAAAATGGCCAAAGAGAGAGGGAAAGAGAGTATCGAGAAGGTCGGGGAGGCTCTGACGAACGGCGACCGGGGAAGCCAATAATTCGAATTGAGAACAGCCAATGGCCGTGCATCTGATTTTTTGTCGTATCATCGTCGAGGTCGTCCGCCCTCTCCCCATGCCCCCGCGTTGCTCCACCACTCGGCCGCCCCCCTTGCAACCGCGCGACGAAAGGGGCCGCTCTGCCTTGCTTTTTGTAAAATCTCCCCATCCTACACCCGTGCCCGACGCCGCCGCCGCCCGCTCGCCTCTGTCCTTCTCGGTCTTCTCCACCTCCACCTCCGTTGGTTCTAACTCTTCGTTGTCCTGGCTTTCCTATGGTGTTTTGCTGGATATACAGGATGCGTGGACTGTAGGTGCAGCGCCCCGTGCAACGAACGGGGAAGCCACCGACTCTGTCCGCCGCACAGACCTCCGGAGGCAAGCGACCGGCGTTGCCCGTCGACGATGGTCGACGGTGCCACGGACACCCTGAGTTGCACTTGCGATTCTTTGTACCACGACCTATGTAATGTATGATAGAATGGAATAAGAATATGGTTGATCCTGATAAGTGAGATCTCATGGGGTGGTGAGTTTAGAGGTATCCGGTTTCTCACTTATTTGGGTGAAAAGTGTTTCAAGAAGTGTTTGCCTCGTTTGCAGAGGTTCGAAAGGATTGAAAGGATTTGGAGATGAGATGATGGGTAGTGGGTTTGATCTGCAACGATCCAATGTATTGGGTTGCCCCGAAAGTTCGTGCCAATTTTTAAGAAAAATTCAAAGGCATATTTGAATTTTGATATATATTTATTGAATTATATAAATACCATTTTGTTCCACGACCTTTCCACCTTTTAAGGGATGTATCCATGTTAATTGTTTTCAATCATTCCAATATAAACAGACGTGTACCACCTATCAAAAATCGGCACGGACTTTCCAGACAACCCAATATATTAAGGGGAGCGAAAAGTAATCAAGATTTTATTAACATTTATTTATTAACCGATTATTTACTGGCGGGACTTATATAGAAACAACTCTATGAGATAATATAAGACCAAGATGGACCAGATTTTAAAATCTTTGAGAGAGTCAGTAAATAAAGGGTTAAAGAAATCTTAAATACTAATCAACAAAATAATTTCCATCATTTTCTAACACTTTTTAAAAAAGTCCCACGATTTTTCGTCGAAAAACTTTTCCTGGTCGAAGACATTTCGATTACTTTTCCCCTCTAATACTTATACGACAACATGGGGGTAGTGTAACTAAAACATCCACTGGAAAGAAAGAACTTTTGGCAAGTAGAAAGGTAGTGGATCTGCCGTTGTAGTAAATTGTATGTATCGTAACACAAGGTGGTCGGTCTTGTGAAACAAGGATTTTTTATCGAGTCGAAGGGACTACCTCAACAAGCTATGTCTATCGTGGATGGCCTAAGTTGCTCACTGAATCTTGATGAATGTGCAGATAAACTAGTCACCATAATGGATCGCACTTGGAAACTTACATAGCACTGCTTCTTATATAGCAAGCTGTCCGACGTAATTAAGACATCCTTTCGAAGCAAAGATCTTCTACGAAGTAGACGGGTTCGATGTCTCTACGTCTACCTAGCTAAGCCTCTTGGCTACCTAGAGGATACGCTTTGAATCTTGATGAATGTACAGATAAACTAGCCACTTGAATGGATTACGCTTCGAACCCTTCTTACGTAGAAAGCTGTTTACCGCGACTATGTCCTCTCGAACCAACAATCTACGAAGTACGTTGCTTCGAACGATGTCTATTTACAAGCTACATTCCCTCTCGATCGTCGACGCTATTCTTCGAATTTTTCCTCTCGAGGCATTCCTGGAAATTCGTGACTCAATTTAGCACTTGTTTACTAACGACTGTCGATACACGCTGACTCTCCAGTTTTTGCGGGATTTCTTCGAATTCCAGGGAAACGCGTAACTGTTGGGACTTCTCGGATTTCTCGGAGCGAAATCCATCCTATGGTTAATTTAGAATTTTGATAGTATACAATCGTGTGTGTAATTACGAATTCGTCGAGATACTGTATGGAAGATGGCAAGTACGTAGCAGACTGCACGGAAACAGTGGTCTCTATTTATCTGCGTGAACTCTCGTTATAATTTCAATGACGCGCAGAGAGATTCGGCTTGGGCCAAATATAAATGGCCCTTGGTATTATAAAAATACTTTCGGCAGAACGGGGTTGGCCCTCTTCCGTGTATTGGGGGCTCGGACTAGGCCACGTCCTTTGACCAAGTTTGCGTGTCACGGGTTAACCCTACCACACCATGCTTCGTTTTTACGAACATTGCCAGCTCTATGGACATTTATTTAACTAACACCTATGAAGATTTCTACTACGAAAGAAGAAGCTGGTATAAACCATGAAGAACCAATTTGAAGCCTCGAATATCCCATTTTATTTAACCTTTTACAACCAGTTTGCAATCCTAGAAATTAATGCCGAATGGTAACTCCTTGTATTACGCTGACACTCGGAAAAACCCGTGCAAACCTGTGGGATCGAATGGTCGCACTTTTTCGCACAATTTCGTTCGCAAACAGATTTTCAAGTTGGGTCTAAAATTTTCGTCACAAGTCAGACTCGTGATTTTCGAGCTTGGCCTACAATTTTTATCACAAGTCAGACTCGTGATTTTCAAGTTTGATCTTAAATTTTCATTACGAGTCAGACTCGTGATTGTCAAGTTTGGCCTAAAATTTTTATCACGAATCAGACTCGTGATTGTCAAGCTTGGCCTACAATTTTCATCACGATCCAGACTCGTGCAAACACCACAAGGAATTAAATAACCTCGAGAGTTTGATTATTCCTTGCAATCGAGTTTCTCGAAGAGTTAAGGCTCCGGTCGCAGCCAGTTGTCTTTTTCAGAATCTCGCGAGTATGCGTTCCCTCTGTACCCCTTTCCCTTTCCCCGCTTCCCCTGTACGCTCGTTCCTGGGCCGGCGTGGCGGTGCGAGTTCAAAGCTCGAGAGCGGGAAAGAGTGCGGGAACTTCCGGTGGAACGATCCGGCGAGCCAGGCATTCCGTGGCTGCGAAGTTCGAGGCTCGACGGGCCCGAGGCTCGCTCTTAATGGCGGCAAATTCAGCGGCGGAAGTGTGCTTTCGAGTTCTCGAGCGTGACTCGAAGCGATCGAGCCGAACGAGATCGTTGTTTGCCCGGTGAAGCTGTTTCGTAAACAGCTGGTCGACGACCGCGTTCGACGATGTGTCCCCCTCCCTGGGCCACGCTTCAGCGTCTTCTTCGTCGGAATTAATTAGGCGTACGACGGAGAAGGGCAGAATTTTGCTCACAAACAGATCATTTAAATGTGGACGCGAACGGTCGTCGGAATTTTGAATTTTGATAACGTGCTAAACATTTTCAAGGGTAATTAGCACACGCGTGCACGCGGTTAGTTTCTAAATGATTTCAAGTATTGTGATGTGAATTTGATCAATAAAATTGCTAATATGCTTTTGGGGATAGATAGATTAAAAACTGATCCACCCTTGTCTTAACTTTGAATCTTAAAAAGTGAGAAATACTCGTAGTTGTAGTTGTACAATTCAATACTTTATTTAAGTATTAATAGGGTATTACCCATCTCTGCGCATTGGTAAGTTGTTGACACTTCTTCTGTTCAGATAGAACGTTATTAGACATTCTAGGAACCTTTTATTCCGATAATTATTAATTCATTTCATCCGCCTTCAAACTGACCGCTAAACAAATGAAAGAAATCGGAAACACTATGCGGGACGCGTCGTTCGCGAGAAAGTAAGACGCACTATTGATCGGTGTTAACAACCGGAAGTAACATGACACGCTATTGACACGTTATAAATAAGAAGGAGGCAGCTGTAGAATACGGCTTTCGAGACAGCCAGGTAATTTAAAATCAAACAGTCGATTTTTTTAAAAATTCGAGCCTTCTAAGAGTATCCAATTTTTTCCAGCATAAAAATGTCTCCAAAAAATGTTGCACAGAAACCAAAACATTTCCAGTCGGAGAGAAACAAATTCATTTGAATATCAAATTCTCAGGCGATCCTCCGGAGTCGTATATCCCGAAATATATTTAATAAGCATGCATAAGCCTTTGTTTATACGCCGAGGAGTTCTCCTTCCTTTCTCCCTTCTTCCTCTTTCGGCTCTATCGATCCAGAAAAATTCCGCGAACCGAAACGCGGAAACGCGTGGCACACGATCGCCGAGCGGCAAAAACACGGCCCGCTCGCTCGAATTTCGCTTAATATTTCATGAATCACGGAATCGCGAAGTGCGTTATTCGTGTCAACCATCTGTGCGAGCGGTGAATGTGGTTTGCGGGAGTCGTCGACGCCGGCCGACTATAGTTGGCGGATGAACTCCTTGGGGAATCGATCGACTATTGCCCGATTCCCTCCGCTGTCTTACGCGCGTTTCTGCGTCAATCGAGCCCCCTTTGCATGCCTATCGTGCAATATTTACACGCGTCCAATTCGAAAAGGGTCTAGTTACCGACGGAAACATTACGCCGGTGTCGCGTGCATCGCGAGGGGAACCGCTCCGACAAATTGCCGCGAATCCTGTCTAAGAGGCGCCACGTGGGTATTTCGCTCGGGGAAAATCTGTAGGGTATGATTCGCAATATTACATTGCAACTCTATCGATGTGATATAGACATTAATTCAATGTACTCTTTGAAGCTCTCTAATGTACTCTTCGAGGGGAAGAAAATAAAATACATGCTGTGTGTAGAAGGATAGTGTTTAACTTAAGGTCGATTCAGACTATATGACACGTTCCAGCAACGACACGACGAAACATTAAAACACGCGTTTTAATGGAACTATTCACACTATTCCCGTTGACGGAACGTTTAGGTCGGTATCTGTTAACACGTTAATCGCCACGTCACCCATATATGGGTGACAGTGCTTTTCACTGAAAAACTACGAAAATTAATTCTGAAAGTTAAGTGTCATAGAAAATGAATTTAAATTAAATACTTGAATTTTGATGAAGTTACAGAACTAAATACCTAAATAAATATTTCAATACGCAGTTTCCAAAAGTCTGTAAACAAAATTAAATCGCAGTAGAAATTTTCAAGAGTATTAGTCTGGCAGTGAACGTGTTAAGTGTGAATAGTTTCATTAAAACGCGTATTTTAATGTTTTGTCGTGTCGGTGCCGGTACGTGTCGTTGTCGGAACGTGACGGTTCGTGTCGTGTAGTCTGAATCGACCTTTACGCGTTTCGACTTGTTTTTTTTCCGTTTAGCGTTAGTTCGTAGCATCGCCACTGGATGGTAAATTTAAATTTTTTAAACTAGTGACTTTTCCTTATCTTTGGTTCATCGTTGGTTCACAACATTGTCACTGAATGGTAAATTTAAATTTCTTAGGCTAGTGAATTTTTCGTATCTTTCCCTTTCCCATCTATTTTCCTTTTTAGGAAAATAAATACACGAGCCCTTTTTCAAAAATGTATTTTTACTCCAGAGTACTGGACCAACGAATAGCGTTAGTTTCTGTACGTTTACGTCGCGCGATTCCTTTTCACATTCATTACTACAAACTTAATCACTGTAGTCGATAAAAACGTCATACGATCGAGTAATTCCTGACGTCAATACGACACGCCGATTATGCAAAACAATTTTCCCTTGGCGAAAACGCAACTGCATCAGAAGCGAGCACCAGGTTATCCGGATAATGCAAATTTCGATGTTATAACAACAATAGAAAATGTTCAAAAAATTACAAAGGTTTCTTCAGACAATCTAATGGATTATTTTTAACGTTAAAATTCACTGGACAGGAATGATAAATTTACACTATATTAAAAAACTTATTAAATTAAAGTCTCGTTTAAAATAACCTCCCAAGCAATTTAAACTACAAATATTGAAATTCCTGTACAACGATAATTAAAACTGCCACGATTACTTCGAATCTGAAGTTCGCTAAATTGAAATTATTATCTCGGTTAAATTAAAATACTATTTAAAACTCGCGCGAGTTTATTAACGCTCGGTTAGACAGCCTTGAATGAACCACATTTTTGTAACGAAACCCGATAGACGGAGACGGTTGTGAATTAATAAACAAACACAAAAATGTCGGCCGATTAATCGAATGAACGTCAGGAATCGCGATGGTTTTAATCGTCATCTATTATTAAAATGAAATTCTGCCAGTCGCCGAGCGCGGCTTGTCGGATTTCCAAAGAATCGCGGTTAAAACGCAACAGGTTTTCGGAGACGGGACGGATTCGAGTTCTCGATCTGGCTCGTTCCTACGGATATCAGGGAACCTTGCCCTTTCCGTGCACGGGCTCGGATGAACCATGCCTTTTACGCTTTTACCTCGAGTTCGGGTTCGCCGCGCTTAATAAGGATAACAACGACCACCACCCAGAATAGAAGCGTTCCAGTTAACTTTCCGCAGTCTTTACCGTTGCTCTAAAAATTCGCACGTCCTTTCGCTCTTTCCACGAATGATAACACGACACCAGATGTGTGCTAATACGGTCCGGAAAACACGGAGAGTTTAAATCCTGGCTATTTACAAAGTTGGACAATTTTTAAGTCTCTAACAACGCGACGAACGATGCATGCAACAATTACAGTTACTTTTCGTATCGGGTAGTGATTCATTTTACATTATATCTCGAAGACGCAAATAATGAATCATCTGGATTATTTGCGAAGCATATAACTGGGGCAAGTAAATAATCTCTGCTCTATTATCCGCGAAACTAAAAATACGATACTATGTAGCATTTCACTGATTAATACGAATACATTTTCCTGGATTTGTTAAACGGGTTTAATTTTAAATCGTTACTGTGCTTTAGAAAATTCGTACATTTGAGAGAATCGCGGAGATGGTTTAAAGATACAAAAGAAGATGGGAATGTGTGTCACCAGATAATTAGAAAAGTGAACTAAATATCACAGGTGAGAGTGCACGTGCGATATGCCAACGTCATTAAGAGTATACATATAATTGATGCGTTAGACTATTAAAATATTACTCCTCAGAAGAAATAATAATGACAACTGAACATAATCTCTAGGATTACATAGTTGGCTACCATTCGTTTCTTGCAGAATCGTACGTTTGAATATTTTTTTTCCTGAGGAATAATTCTTGTTTTTAATTTTCGCGAGGAAAATTGATCTTCCAAAGGTCTTTCCTCCGAGTTCACAAAGCGATGAGCGCTCTTATCTGTCACCACGTTTCTCCAACGTCGTTAACGTGTCGTAACATCCTGGCAACGGCGCGATACAATGACCGAGCGTTTCTGCGAACGGACTCGGTCCGAACCGATCGGAACAACCGGCACCGTGCCATTCCGCTAATCGAAAAAGTCTATCGCCACGTATAGGCGGCGAGAAAAAGAAGAAAAAACATATGCGATCGTTGGAGAGCACGTACGTTTCAACACCATTTTTCCAACGTCACTTCTGATCCTCTAACGATCGGTGAGGTCTGATCTCGTATTCTACAAAAATGGAGGAATACGCAACCGAGGCATTACTATTCATAAATTCTCACGTATAATCGGGATCCAACGATATCCGTCATTAGGCTTATTAATTATCGGCTCCAAACCTTACGTCGAGCATCCTAGATTCACCGAACTATCGCAATTCTGCGAAAAAACATCCTACTTGTATGAACTATTCGATTAAATATCAGGTTGTCCCAAAAGTTTCTTTCGCTTTATTAATAAGTAACACATGCACAATAGTTTATGTTTTATGTTACACTACTGAATTGTGCACGATTCATTTTGCTCCATTACTGTTACAACATGAATATCTACGAAATTAGATTGTCTATTTATATAAACACGACCACATAAAATAACTGAGTGCAACTCGCGAAAGAAACTTTCGGTCTGGTGTCTAAATATTAATTTCTATTTTCTATTTGACGAGTAAAGGTCAAGTCAGACTATACGACACGGACCGTCACGTTCCGGCAACGACGCGTAGCGGCACCGACACGACAAAACATTAAAACACGCGTTTTAATGGAACTATTCACACTATTCCCGTTGACGGAACGTTCAGGTCGGTGTCTGTTAAGTGTAAATAGTTCCATTAAAACGCGTGTTTTAATGTTTTGTCGTGTCGGTGCCGGTACGTGTCGTTGCCGGAACGTGACGGTCCGTGTCGTTACAGTTTGAATCGACCTTAACGGATAAACGGTAGGTTGTCTTTTATTCGAAATTTTGTTCGCAGACAAGAAAGGTAAAAGTTACGGTCCCCGTCCTGTATGCAGATGTTTGGCAAAATTTTCCGCCCGCGGATGTATGCCCTACCCGAGCCCCCCCCCGAATTAATCCTCGTCACGTGACGTCCTTATCGGGGCGCAGCATCGACAGAGAGGAGAAAAATCGAATCCTCGACCGATCGATTCGCACAGCTGGTTTTCCACGGCTGGCACGTACGCGCGGAGAGACAGAATAAACAACTCCACGCGTGTGCGTGATGCGTGATGCGTGAGCCATGCGCCACGCGGTAGCGATGGCAACGACCTTCTCTCGAACGCAAACTACTTCAACTCAGAAATTAACAATTTCTCATCTGGATAAACGTTTCGAATGACAAATGAATTTCGAATGACAAACTACACTGTTTGCTCAACTTACTTGTTGAGCAAAAATGAGAATTTGAATTATACAATGAAATTGCGATAAATAGATCATGGCAATCATGGTAATAGCCATCGACTGTATCTATGTTATAATTCAACAAATTTTTAATTAGTTATATCAAGATTACTGGAAATTATTATCTATGTTAAACCGGACTTTGGGGTATCTCGAGAGTACTAGAATCACGTTGCGACAGGTTTACAAGTGGTTTTCGTATGTTTAAGCACGCGTGTTAACAGTTATTTCATTTGATTACTCTTGACATTCTTCTCACTACTTCCACGAGCAATGAGAGCGCCCATCGTGTTCCAATAATTTAATAAATATAATTAATTCACTCTAAACCGCGAACCCTGTACCAAACAACACATGTCGAAAACATCAAAGACGATATCAACGTTGCAAAAATAAAACAGTAAAACAGTAAAACATTAAATAAAAACAGTTAATTATTAGGTTGTCCCGAAAGTTTCTTTCGCGAGTTGCACTCAGTTATTTTATGTGGTCGTGTTTATATAAATAAACAATTTAATTTCATAGATATCCATGTTGTAACAGTAATGGAGCAAAATGAATCGTGCACAATTGAGTAATGTAACATAAAACATAAAATATTCTGCATGTATTACTTATTAACGCATCTTGCGCGAGAAGCGACTAAAGTCGTTTTGCATGGACTATTGCGCCGCCCCACGGCGAGAAAACACCTACTGTCCGTTAATCACAGGATGGACAACGATAAAATAGAATGCGAAGATGAAGATATGTATGCAGATAGTTTATCGAATTGCGATGACTAGGTTACCAATGATGATTGTAGTGACGACGAAATTATATATCGTTCTAGAACTATTATTCAACGAATAATTTCAAGCAGTTCTGATTCAAGCCCGGATTCGGATGATTCTGATTCTCAAGAAGAATGGTCATCAGTAGACAAACGCCCAGTCTTGGAAGAGTTTTTAGGTCGATCAGGAATAGATACGCAAAACGTTCCGGATAATGTAGCGGATACTGTAGCTTTATTTATTGGCGATAATTTGTTTACATTCCTTGTAGAAGAGTCAAATTGATATTATTATAAAAATGGAAAGACATTACGATACAAGACATGAAGAAAGTTTTGGGGCTTATTCTTCTTATGGGACAAGTCCGTAAGGACCGAAAAGAGGATTATTGGAGCACGGATCCGTGTATAGAAACGCCAATTTTTCCGAAAACAATGACAAGAGACAGCTTTCGTACGTTATGGAAGACCTGGCACTTCAATAACAATCGAAAGTCAGACCACTACTGAACTACTTTGTTCCCAAGTTTATTAATGTTTATAAGCCTAAAGAGAAACTAAGTTTTATTTTATAAATACCTAATGTTCACAAACTGCAGCTATTTTGTGCAGAAGTAATTTTGTGTACGAATTGTAAAAAATCGCCCGCTACCCGTTGAGAGTTTGGCGGCAAAGCATCCGCGCAAGATGTGTTAATAAAGCGAAAGAAACTTTTGGGACAACTTAATAGTTCACTTATTCGAGTGCGAAGTAATTACAATTTGGACTATAGCACCCCTTAGTCCAGCAAATAAAGACACGAACGTTCTCTACAGATTCTGTCGAACGAAAAATACCTAATTCAGTAAAAAGAGAAATTTTTTAAGACCATAGTAAGATGTAAGACTATCGATGCTTCCTCGATGGGTGAAAATTCGTCAACAACAGAGTCAATCCCATCGCTACACGTATCCGTCTGTATCCGTCCACTCGAACCGTGCAGTTCTGCGTGAACGCAACGAGCGTACGCGTAGCGTAGGTTCGAACGCACGTGTGTAAGTCCGTCAGCGCGTCCCTTCCAACGGCACCGGGGCCCCCCTCCCTTCGCGCCCCTGACAAAACTCCCGACTCTATTGGTCCGGTCCCCCTCCCGTCGTCCCCTGCGCCCAAAGTCGACTCATTCCATTCAGTCACCCGTACGAACTCCGACGCTACCACGCTACCGACCACGCCGCATGCTCTCTTTCCTCTTCCCGTCGGTCTCTCGCTCGTCGGATGTTGTGTGCTCGCTTGTCTGTCGCCCTCCCACGCTCGCAGCCACGATAGAACCCTCTCTCTCTCGCGCGCGCAGTCACACGCGAGACCAGCGGCAACATGCGTCGCGGAAACGTTCGCACAGGTTTCTAACCTGACCTACACGTGGCACGGCCAGGGCCGATGGATCCCAATGCAATGTCATCCGGTTCGGAGCTTTTCTTGCGAACAAGCGCCGCAACCAGAAGTATCGAATAAAACGAGGGCATTATTTTCTACATCCGTTTAGATGTACAAAATGTTTTTCAGCATCCTTTATGGTTTGCGAATATTGCTTGGAGTCTGGGTCGTCCAAGACCCGGCGAAATTTCTCTGTTGGAGATTGGAGTAATTTGGTCCGAATTGTTCGAGATAAATTCGAATTCAGTGAAAATAATATCGCAGAGGATTAAAAATCTGCCTTCGTTGCGCTACTATTTTCGAGGTCTGAGAATCTATCCGAGTCGCGAGAGGAGAGACGCGATATCGAGGAGTTCGATCACCCATCTGTTATCGATATGCGTATTCTGTTATTCGGAGATTAGCCCACCACGTGGAAACCGCGTACTTGTTTGCGTCGATTAGAATTTTCTTTTCTAGTACGGTATCTGTGTCACTTTTATCTCGCTAACCTTGCATCCTACACCGATTCCTGATAGGAAACAGAGTTTGCCCGGTGTTTGCACGAACAAAACCGCACAATCGGCCGTGGCTGAAGGGTCAAGGAAAAGTAGGGTTACGTACGTTGTTCGTGAAACGCGCACGGCGTGAAGATGAATCAACGGCTCTCCTCGGAGTCGTCGGACGTGAATCACTCGTCAGCGGTCGGTGTCACGCGGCACAAATTCGATTCGCACTACGGATACTGTTTCGACACACTTGGCACAGCTTCGGAACTTTCTACGAAAGCACGCGCGCAAAAAAGTCGATGCTCGAGCCGGTGATGCACGCGAATCGCCGTCGCGGGTCGAACGGCGACATTCGACCGCTCTCGATCGCGCTCGCGTTCAAACTGTCGTTCGTTGGATTTTGTGCAGCACAAAGGGGACGTTGGCACCGTGGACAGTGTCAAAAGAGCGGTTTCCAACCGGGCGGCGAGAAAGCGCGTGGAAAAACGAGAGATAACGATGCACACGTTCTCCTCGAGTCGAGTCAGCGACGAGATACGCTATAAAACATAATGTGCAAGTTAAAATAGTCGACTATAGTCTCTCGAGGCCCGATGAAGCTCGGTCGCCTTCGTCGCGCGCAGAGATGCGCGAGACCGCCGCTCCTCCCCTCTCTCGCTCGTTCTCTCTCTCTTTCTCTCTCACTCTCTCTCTCGGTCTCTCTCTCTCTGCGCGTCCCCCTCGCTCTCTCCCCTCTCTCCCCCTATCGTCTTTCTTCTCTCGCTCGCTACTCCCGTACCCTTTTGTCCGGGAAGAAACACGCAGGTCGAGAGAGCTCGTGGCCTCAGCCGAGCTACGAGAACATGAAATCGTTCTGGCGAACCTCGATCGGTATTTCAGATATTCGATCCCCGATGGACGAGTACCTGCATTACGATTACCGGCCGATCCCTAATCGCGATTAATGAATTATCAGAACCGATACGCTACGAAAGATTACGAGTTACTGACGATTGCAGATTACGAATGTAGTCTACGATTACTCGCTAACCCTTTGACCTTTTAAACGCTGCGCTCGAGCATGCTCGCGCGCGGGTAACTACTACAGGGTGTCCCAAAAATGTTGCAACACCTTGAAAGGGATGGTTCGAGAGGTGATTTGAAACAACTTTTTCCTTAGCGAAAATGTTGTCCGAGGCTTCGTTATGAAGTTATTAACAGAAAACACTGACCAATCAGAGCGCGAGTATCCCCGTGGAGAGCGTACGCGGTAGGCGTGGCTACGCGCTAGGCGGCCGCGCTCATACGCTATCGCGAGTGCTCCATCGGTATACTTGCGCTCTGATTGGTCAGTGTTTTCCGTTAATATCTCCTCAACGAAGCCTCGGACAACATTTTTGCTAAGGAAAAAGATGTTTCAAATCACCTCCCGAATCACCCCTTTCAAGGTGTTGCAACATTTTTTGGACACCCTATATATACAGGGTGGAGGTGATTTGAAACAACTTTTTCCTTAGCACAAATGTTGTCCGAGGCTTCGTTAAGGAGATATTAACAGAAACCCCCGACCAATCAGAGCGCGCGTATACCGTTGGAGCGACTAGGCGTCCACGCTTATACGCTACCGCGGGCGGTCCATCGGCATACTCGCGCTCTGATTGGTCAGTGTTTTCCGTTAATATCTTCACAGCGAAGCCTCGGACAACATTTTCGCTAAGGAAAAAGTTTCAAATCACCTCCCGAACCAGCCCTTCAAAGGACCTCCAACATTTTTGGGACACCCTGTATATTATTCTGGATCCTCGAGTCAAAGAGAACACCAGGTATACTAACTTCTTATCTTTCGGTGATGAATCAACGGGAATTTCTATCTTATTATTGTATCGTTACAAATATTATTACTACACAAAAATAAATCGTAAAGTAATTTGTTTTCCTCGAGAACTTAGCTACAATTATTGTTTACTCCGGAACACTGTGGAGTTTGATGCAGGTGAATCGCGAGGAAATATTAGAAAAGCGATCGACGGCAAAGTGTACGCGCTCGGTCGACAGCGACAGATAAATATTCTGGTGAACATTTGCGGAAAAACAATCCGAAGAATGCCGATAACAAAGGTCAGCGCTTCTCGGGCGATCGCGGCCAGCGATTCCCCGAGAGTTCGGTGAAACTGAAACGGGTTCTCGATGGAAACTTCGAATCGGCGCAAATTTTATTCCGATACGCGAAACGATACCCGACAATGCACGCTATTCATTCCCAGTCGTCGCGCCCGAACGCGTGAGATCGCTAAAAGAAGAGACTGCGAGCACGTTTTTCCCCGACACGCACATCCTCCCCTCCCTCCCCCTTGGTCGCATTTTCGACTTCCGTGTATAGCGACGGGCGCACGCACAACCGGCGAATACGCGAGACTGAGAAGGAAAACAAAGAGGGGTCCGCAAAAGAGAAGGGCGGAATTTTATTCGAAACGAATACAACGTGTAGCGATTCAACTTCTCGCGAAATTCTTTTCGACTATCGATACGAATCGCGCGACATTCTCTCGAACGCCTTATCTTATCTCACTTTTTCGAATGTTTGAATTACGTTTCTATTCATTAATTACCGTTCGATAGACTGGATGAATTTCGAGTAATAATTTTATTTTACTTTCACGCTCACGAGTTAGTTCGATGAATTTTTAATCGAGCCAATTTACACGGGAAATGCCTAAATACCTTTTATTTTATTTTAGTTTAAATGATGCATGAATAAATATGTCCATTTGTGAAATAATATTTTTTTGACGTTTGGATTTGATGAAATTTTGAAAATGCTACGCAAACTATTATTTATTGCTATTAAATATTAAATTTTAAAAAGCACTACTGCCCTAATATGTAGCACGAATGCTTTCCGTGTGCAAAAAATGGGAATTCACTTTTTTTAGGTTTAACGTCCGTGTTAACAAACAATCGGTATTAAAAAATGACTGTATAAATATGCGCGCGACACAAATTTTTCCTTTTGACACTTTTTATTTTTAGATATCCGTTATTTTGAAAACCGTGTAAAAGCGAAATCCTGTAAAAAAAAGAAAAAGAGTAACGTGGAGATTGAGGATTAGGCGTACACCTGACCTCGTCAATATTATTCTTCTAGTGTCATCTATCTTTGCTTTTTAACTACCAAGGTATTAATTGAGAATTTTAATCTAACTTTCTACTCGAAGGTGGTATAGTAAGGTAATTAGTATATAGGTAATTAGTTAACCATGTAAATTAGAATCGTTTGTGTATCTGAATTCACGTCATTAACCCTGATATCAGTAGATTTAAGTGCTACTTTATATTATCTACTTAATGTACGCTAATTTATCCTACATTTTTAGTTTGTATTTCAATTTACGTCGACATTCATTCTGAACCTATTATTTCAGAAACCGTTGATTAAATAAATTATAAGTCGGTAGTCGAAACAATATGTTATTGACCGTTAGTTCAAAAGAATAGCACTTAATAATTGTTTCTTATCTTTATTATTACACTGTTCGGATAATTCACAGTTGCGCAAATATATTTACAAAATTTCACTGTATTTCTTTCCATTTATCGTCGCTGTTTTACCTTCGATTACTTCGGTCATTAAACATGATCCGACTTGATCATTTGGCGTCTGCGTTGCTCGAGTTGAATCGGGCGCGGCCGTTAAATGATTAATTCGCGACATTCGGTCGATTGAATGCTCAGATCATTTTTGCTCCTTTACCTTTATGTATGAAATTCATACGACGATTGTAAAGTAATCGAATCACAAGGAACAAAATTATGACCGATCAAAAAATGCTGTCCCATGAATGACTCAAATTCCAAACTCGAGTTACTCAAACTAAACAAAATACGGAATTACTCGGATTTTGACAAAATAAATTTCTTATAATATAACACTATACATATTCTTCTAAAAAAAAAGTTAAACAAAGAATCTTGAAAAATTCTCGACTACCCTTCGTTTTATATTTTCAAAACAAAAGAGATCACTTCTTTACATGTCCAAATCTCAGAAGCTCTATATTTATAGTTGAACGATTCATCACCGAATCTTCCGAATTTATGAATTCATGACGATCTTACTTGTTCCCAACGAGCTACGCACTCTGAAAACACGGAATCTAGTTTTTCGCGGGGCAGAGACGGCCGTTTTAAAACACTGAGCGACACTGGGACAGAGGGAGAGCGAACCGGCGGCGCGCGAGTCGAAAGGGCGCGAGAAAAGGGCACGTGTAACAACACGGGCGAAGGGCGGCGGAGCAGCGTACCCGGCGGCGTGAAAAGTGAAATGACAACACGGAGAGTTGTCGCCGACTACGAGGAGCGGGGTACTGGTAGAGCCTAGATACGATACTGAGGGTTCGGCTCGGTTCGTGGCGGCGCTTTCCTCAAGAGGGCGGGAGGCAGAGAGAACAGGAGAGAGCGCGCGAGAGAGAGAGAGAGAGAGAGAGAGAGAGAGAGAGAGAGAGAGAGAAAGAGAGAGAGCGCGCGAGGAAGAACGCCGGAGAGGCCGGGTGTGGTAGGAGATGCAGGAGGGGCCCGGAATTCTCTCTGTTATAGATTAAAATTTTTTACGGGGAAGATATTGATTGTTGCTTTTTATTAATGTAACATTAAAGTGGCGCCGCGGAGCTCGGCCGGGGGGAGAGAACTCCCGCCGACGAGTCGCTCGCTGCTAAGTGGGGGGAGTCTGGAGGAGTGGGGGGCAGCGGGCGAAGGTAGGGCAGAGCGCACGATACCGAGCGGCCGCGGCCCCCCCCCCCCCCCCCCGCCCCGCAAAGACGCGAAAAGTGGGGGGTGTCCCGGCACGAGGAGAGAAAAGCAAGAAAAGTAAGAACGGCCGCGCGCACTCTGGAAAACGACGGCGGAAGGGAGGAAGTAAAAAAAGAAAAGGGGGGAAGGAGGGTTTCATTCGAGGCGAGGCTAGGCGCAGGGGGGGCGGGTGGTCCGAGAAGGGGGAGGCTCGAAGCGGCGGAAATAGTGCCATAAATACGAACATTTTTCGTAGCGTCTTGCAGCCCTGTTTTGACAATCATCCCTTCCAGCGACGCTCCCCCCCCCCTCCCGCCTCCCCGACCCGCGACTCCTCGCCCCCTTCGCGGCCTCCTTCCTCGCGGTGCTACTTCCCCTCCTGGGCGCACTTTTGGATCTTAAGTACGCGGATACACGTATACAGGGTGAACCACCTAACTTCATCGGCTTAAGTAGCTCTTAAAGGGAACATTTTTTCTTTTTTGATCTTTTCATCACAGAAGTTGAATGATATTTCCAGTATGATTCTTCTCGTGTATCATATTTTTGAATCCTGCGTTTTTTCGGATGTACTTCTTTTACACAAGAGCAAGATTTTCCGAAAAGTGAGCCGAGACGTGGAGTTTTCTATTTACGGATTTATGGAATTACTATTTAACACTTTATCAATCGGTAACCTATTGATCGACTTTTTGCAATAGCAACTGTTACTTTGTTATCTATTATATGGACTGGAAAGTAATGTCGTTTTTGCAATCTTAAATACTTATTTATCATTTATCAGCTCACTGATTTTTCTGGTATTGAAAACTTGCACACTAGGTGACAAAAGGCTGCTGACAATGAGGACGATTATATAATGAATTAAAAAAAGGAATTTATTAAAAATTTGTTTGAATTTAATGTAAAATGAACGACATTACTTTTCAGTCCACCTAATAATACATACACAATTATTAACATCTAAGAAATTAGGTTGTCTATTTATATAAACAGTGCCACACAAAAGAACTCGATGCAAATTTATTGGAAAGTTTGTGTTTAATGTAAAAGAAACGACATTACTTTTCGGTCTACCTAATATATTACCGAAATAGCATTGTATGCTCCAATCATTACACGAATTATGAAAATATCGTATCGCTATTAATCCGAAAACAACTCCGATACATAAAATAAATAGTGTACAGTATTTCTATTATAAAAATAAAAAATATTGAATCCAACCGCTACCAGTCGATAAAGTGCTAATATTTTCACATTTTCCACGGTCGGACTTTCAAATACATAAGCAAGACAATGTATTAGGTTGTCCAGAAAATTCGTGCCAATGTTTAAGAAAACTTCAAAGGCACATTTGAATTGTAATATTATATTTATTGAATTACATAGGTACCATTTTGTTCCACAACCTTTCTACCTTTTAAGGGATGTACATATATGTATATGTTATTTGTTTTCAGCCATTTCAACATATTCAGACCTACACATCTATCAAAAATTGGCATGGACTTTCTGGACAACCCAATATTTTTCTAGAAAAATCGCGATACGAAAAATGCGAAGAAAGTGACAAAATTAAATTCCGCTTCTAAAATTGGCACTTTCCGGGAACAAAGGACTTAATTAATACGTCGTACAAGTTGAGAATTGTTTAAGGTGAAGTTAGGTGGTTCATCCTGTATACGTGTATCTGCGTACTCAAGATCCGAAAGTAGAAAACAAGTAGAAAATAGTTTTAGAAAAATCGCGATACGAAAAGTGGTAAGGCAGTGACAAAGTCAAGTTTCGCTCCTAAAATTGCCACTTTTTGGGGAACAGAGGACTTAATTAACACGTTGACTGCCAGAGAAATATTCTTGAAAATTTCTGCTAGGATTAAATATTATTCAGACTATTGGAGACTACGTAACCAAACATCCGTCGTGGTATTTATTTTTGTAACTTCATCAAAATACACGAATTTCATTTAAATTCATTTCCTGTGAAGCTTAACTTTCAGAATTAATGGTTTTAGTTCTTCGGTGAAAAGCACTGTCACCCACATATGGGTGACGTGGCGATCAACGTGTTAATACGTCGTACAAGCTGAGAATTGTTTAAGGTGAAGTTAGGCGGTTCACCCTGTATACGCGACGCGACGCGGACGGACAAGGGACACACGTAGATTCGTCGACGACGACAACGCTTCGTCTTGCGGCCCTCCCTCCCTCCCTCTCCCCTTTCACCCAAACTCCCCCTCCCGCGCTTCAGGCAGCTATTCTTCTACTCGCTTTGACATTTTTCGCGAGTTAAGGCCCGCTCGAAGTTCGCGGAAATCCATCTTGCGCTGGCTCGAAAAGGAGCACCGCCTTCTCCCTCTCTTTCGCCAACAACACCCTCGACCCCCTCGTCCTCGCCCCTGCCGCGGCTGCTCGTCCTCCTACTCCTCCTACTCTCCCGTTCCTCCCTTTCTCTTTCGGTTTTCTTTTTTTTTTTTCTTCGATTCTTCTGCCTCTCCTTTTTTCAGGGGGAGCGAACCGAGAGACGCGGGCGAACACGCCGGATCGATTCTTCGTTTCGAGAGGACTGCAACGAGGGGGCGGAGGGGGCGAGGGGGTTGGCGGAGAGAAAGAACGGAGGGATGTGGGCAGAGATGGGCAAAATTCTTATCTGAATATGAATTTCGTGCAACCGCTAAAAACGTAAACAACCGGACGCCTGGTCGGGTAAAAATTAGTATTAATTTTAATTATAGAATTAATTACATCGCGCGACAGAACAACCGAAGACTTTGCTGTTCGCGTAAATGTCGACGAGTGAATTCGAGACGGTGGTGGTAGAACTGGTTATCTCCCGAAACGAAGATTTCCAGGTAAGAGTAAGAAAACTTCTGTCTTCATAATTAGCCGACTATGGTTTAATATAGACTTGTTTTTCCTTCGAGGAAAAACAAGTTTTTGTTTCGATTTGTTGCTTTTATTCGTTACGAGAATGAAATTTAGATTCATCCGGGTGTTTCGCGGGCCACGCGATCGCCTGATCGCCAATGAGACGATAAGGCGCGTGCAACTAATTTCGGGGTCATAAACAAGGGGACGATCCACTAATTGCCCGGTCGTTAATCATCGATGGGTAGGTGTGGTGCGCGTCGGGCGATTAATCGCGCCACGGACCTCCTATCCGCGGAGAAACTCGCAGTTTCGTGTTACGCGCGCGAGCGAGATCTGTATAGGTTGCGCGCGGGCCGGTGTAACTCTGCACGCAGGCCTGTAACGTTACACTTGGCGTGTTACCATCACACCCGCGGGACCCTCGACTCGATTTTTATTCCTTTCAAACGGAGTAACGCACCCAGCCACTTTTTTACGCGCGAATCGGACAACGAATACCTGGGAATTACTGTCAAAACGTTTATAGCAAGTGATCCACAAAGCTTCGTGTTGCTCTAGAAGAAAACTTGATATTACCCTAGGTATTGAGTGATGAAGAAACAATTTATATTGAGATTTTTTAAATAAAATAGTGATGCGAATTGGACAACGAATATCTGGGAATTACTGTCAAAATGATTGTGGACGATAAGTGATCCACAAACCTTGATGTTGCTCTAGATTCTAGAGTCTAGAAGAAAAGTTGATATCGCCCTAGGTATTGAGTGATGAAGAAACAATTTATATTGAGATTTTTTAAATAAAATAGCGATGCGAATTGAACAACGAATGTCTGGGAATGACTGTCAAAATGATTGTGGATGGTAAGTGATCAAAGCTTGATGTTGCTCTAGAAGAAAACTTGATATTACCCTAGGTATTGAATGATGAAGCAACAATTTATATTGACATTTTTTAAATAAAATTGCAATGCGAATTGGACAACAAATATCTGGGAATTACTGTCAAAATGATTGTGGATACAAAATGATCCACAAAGCTTGATGTTGCCCTACAAGAAAACTTGATATTATCCTAGGTATTAAATGATGAAGCAACAATTTATGCATAAACAATTTTTATGCTGGAGAAAAAGAAAAGAAAGAGAAGAGTAAAAGTGAGGAGCGATTTTAAGAAGAGAGTGTCCCATCAGCCAATAATAAATCCCTTTGACAAAAATATGTCCGAGCCGGAATCCAGCAGGGTTAAAAAAGGAAAAATAAGAGTTCTCGTCGGGCGTATCCTGTTCCCGATGCGCGTTCGACTTCCGGGACGGAAGTACCGGGCAAGAAGCTCCTCTCCGGGATTATATTTCGTCGCGGTAGATCGTTGCATCCCGCCTCCCGGCACTTGGTGCGTGAACTCGAAGCCCTACAGGGAAGGGAAAGTGAAACTACGGGTGGACGAAAGCAACCATCGGGGCCGCGATCGATTCGAAGGCTGCTTTGGAGTCGACCACAATTGCCGGCTTGCCTCTGAATCCTTCGACTTCCAAATTTGGAACTTCTGATAGACTTCTGGCTCACTTGGTCTTGGTTATTACTGGACAATGACTATGCTTCGCAATTGGTACCAAGAAATTCGAATACGAAGAGCGTCAAGAGACTTCGCTGGAATATGTTACCCCACGAAAATAGAATATAGAAAAAAACGCGGGAAGAAAATACAATCATCGCGAACTAATCTCAAAGGGATCGTGGCTCAACACGATGGTAGGCGTATATATAGGAATAAAATAATTTTCGTCAGGTTGATCAGGTGACTATCCACCCACCCTTACTTGGGAAGGCCGCGTAACGTTAACCCGCGTGCATTATGGCTGCGGAGGAAGAGAACGAAGAAACGACACAGCGCTCGTGTGATTCGAGAGCCATCGAGAATAAAATCGCGAAGGAAAAAGTGCACCAAGGGTTCAGGGGCGGAGGGAGGGATGGAGGAGGGATTTATTAAAGCGAAAAAACGATATCAGGCGGCCTTCTGCTTTCTCGTTCATCACAGTCCTCGGCAGCGATATATTTTCTTCTTTCTTTTTCGAATAACGAGCATCATCGTTATGGCTCACCCCCCACTACCACCCCCTCGACCTCCCACACTCCCTCCCTCGGCGTTCCTTCCTGCCTTCCACCCCCCCACCCACCCACCCACCCACACCCCTCCTCCCCCGCCGCCGTTTTGTTCGTTCGCAGCGAGTGAAGCGAGTCCAGGTTTAATTCTCAAAGCGATAGCAATTTCCAGGCGCAGGAAAAAAGGAATAAAACGAAGGGGTGGGCGAGAGAAAGAGAAAGAGAGAGAGAGAGGGCGACACCCTGTCATACTCGATCGATCCGACCTAAGCAATTAATCTATTTAACCTTTCTACTCCGCCGCGTCGGGGAATAAAGGAAAGACGAAGGATTAAATTATTGCGTACTTGAAATTCCGAAGGGAACCCGCGTGGACGGTGGCTAACGTTCGATCGCAGTTGCGAAATGGATATTTAACGGGTGACACCACGGTGTAACGATTACGAGCAGATATGTGTGTTTTTTCGAACGAGCATTTGCGCGAGCCAGTTTCGCGTGACGTTTCGACTCGAATCTTATGGCGGCTGCGGCATTATAATCGCTGGTGGATCGAGAATCAGAAATTTAATCCCTTTCTCTAGGACGAACTAGCCATAACTAGCAACTTCGGACGATTTTGCAAATATTTCACCAACTCCAGCTGACGTCAAATTATTTTATTAGGGGAGTTTTTTGGAGACTCGAAGTAGCAGCGATTTTCCCAACTGATAAAATAAAAATGAATAAAAAGACGCCGAGACATAGACAGAATACACCACAATCCGATCTTTTACAAAATTGTATGATAGAGGAAACCTAAACCTAGTGGTTCATTCGACTCTTTTGTGTAAAATTGAATCTTCTTTAAAGCGTCCTGGCCACCCTAAGCGCTCGCCAGATGGGTACTATTCTTAAAAAATTCGTAAATGCGAAAGTATAGAAAAAAATATTTTTATGTTTTGACACATACTAAAGAACGGTTTAGTGAACACATGAAAAATTTTTTGAGATAACAAAAAAAGAAATTGGCGGCGGTTCGAAAATTTTAGTAAAGGTCCTCGGCACGAAACGCGCGTGGGCTGTACTATCGTTATATTTTTTAGGTTGCATGTGAAAAAGAAAAAAAAATATTAGATTGTTTCTGGAGTTTGTCGCATGAGAGTAGCAATTGGATTTTTTTTTTACCATTAAGAAAATTATGGTGAGCCAAAGAAATTTTTTTTTTATTTCTCACCGAAATTTCACGAGAAAAATCGTCAATAAAAAAAAAGACTAATCAAGTAATTGCAAAAATCCATTGCTACTCTTCAGATAATGTATCTAAAAGTAGTGTGTACAAATTTCAGAGCAATCGGACCGATAGTTTACGAGATTTACCATCTGTACCATTTCGAAAAATGTAGTTTCGAGATAATCCCAAAAGAAAGTAAACGTGCGGTCCGATTGCTCTGAAATTTGTACACATTACTTTTAGATACATTATCTGAAGAATAACAATGAATTTTTGCGATTACTTGATTAATTTTTTAATTAATTTTTGTTTCAGAATAGTACCAATCGGACGAGCGCTCAGGGTGGCCAGACGCTTTAAGATTCGTTAAAATATTTTTTGAAACGTTTAGTAACGACAAATCACTTCCGATAATCGATGTCCGCCACATGGGATCTGTTTTTAATTCGATTAAATGTCTGTCAACCGATCGCGAATTATAATCCATCGCGGAGTTGGCTAGTTATGAATAAAACGGTAACAATAATAATTGGCAGCGCGCGGTAAAGCTGGACTCACGGCGATACGTGTCACTTAATCCCGCAACAGGGTGTCGCTTTACATCGCTCTCGATTAACCCGAGCAGTCGTTCGTCGATCGAACCCACCGTTTCATCGAATCGCTCGAGCCGCGCCACTATTTCTGGACGTTGATCGCTGCTGTCTTCTCGCGATCAATTAATTAACCGACACGGTAACGAACGCTTTTCACGTCGTGTTAACAGAGGCGCGGTTTATGTATCATTAATCGGACGGCGCGTTCGTAATTTCACTGAGGAGTACCGGCTTTTAAATTCGTCAATCAAGAAGGGGTGGCTTTTAATTTTATTCTCGAATAATGAAAGATCGATCAACGGGTACGATGATTAGTCTCGCGACGTTTGCTCGATTCTACGATTAAATATTTCGTACTTACTTCTTTTATTTTTGCAAAAATGGATGTTATTTGTTATCAAAAGTGTTCAGTATTTGTTTCTATAGGGTTACATACGGTTTCTTGCAGCATCACGCAAGTTTTAAGGCCAGATTACACCAATAAAACGTGTTTTTTTTAAATAAATTTTTTTTATAGTAAACAAAATATTTCAGAAACAAACTTTTTACAGCTGAGAAAGTACATATATTAAACTATTTGAAAAAAAAAATTTTTTTTTCTTTTCTTTTTTTTAAAATGGCGGCTCTGAAAATGGCTGCTCAAACTCGTCCAATTTGTTGGCGGGTGTCATCATTTCTTGGAAACGAATCATCTGAAAGCAAAAAATAAAATGGTTTCATATTCTGTGTCGAATTGGCTATGATCGGTACTACGACCAAAAATATTCATTGTTATTTTAAAAAAAATTATAAACAATTAAAAGTGCAAAAGAAGGGTCGAAAAATTCAAAAGTCGGCCATTTTGTTTTTTTTTTCTGTGAAAATGTTTCATTGTAGTACGGACCATAGCCAATTCGATACAGGATATGAAACCGTTTTATTTTTTGCTTTCAGATGATTCGTTTCCAAGAAATGATGACACCCGCCAACAAATTGGACGAGTTTGAGCAGCCATTTTCAGAGCCACCATTTAAAAAAAAAGAAAAAAAAATTTTTTTGATAAATAGTTTAATATATGTACTTTCTCAGCTGTAAAAAGTTTGATTCTGTAATATTTTGTTTACTATAAACAAAATTTATTTAAAAAAACACGTTTTATTGGTGTAACCTGGCCTTAAATGTGGCGCGATGTTGCTTCTCGTCGATTGCAAAATGTCTAATTGTACTTCCGGTCCGGTGGGGGGAGCGGACTGCGTTCTCTAAGTCTTGTCGCATTTCTTTACTTCGGTGTGTTTATTTTGTATCCAATGAATCCTATTTTTCTTTTGTTGTAACATGCGTGTTATATATATTATTGATCTGCAGACGAAGAATATATTTTTCTTTTTTGTATATTACGTTGTGTTCGAATGTTTAATAAATGTATCTTCCAAACATAACCTTATCGACAGTTTCGAATCGTCCCTGTTCGACTAGACGAGTTTTAAATAGTGCTCGAAGCGAGCGTGCAATTTAGTGATCGCTGCGTGCTCGATAACACTCGCCGAGTCATTTCCTAAAGACTTTTCCCACCCCGATTCGCGGCTCTCGACGCGTCTCGTTCTGTTTTCAATTTTCGCCCAGTGCTTCGGTGAAAATTATTTGCGCCCCGTGAAAATGTTTCGTCGCGTCGAAAATGCGGGACCTCCGAGCGCAACAAACTTTCGTTAAATTGACTTCTGAAAGAGGACGCTTCGGCGTTGCGGCGCCCTGCCCGCTCAACTTTTATTTCATCGTATTAATAGGGAAATTTGTTAGGCCGCGTGTCGACGCTTCCTGCGGATAAATGTAGCGTGCGTGACCGAGAAAAAAAAAATGTAAGCCGCGTCCACGTTTGATT
Organism: Hylaeus volcanicus; assembly: GCF_026283585.1. Taxonomy (NCBI): domain Eukaryota; kingdom Metazoa; phylum Arthropoda; class Insecta; order Hymenoptera; family Colletidae; genus Hylaeus; species Hylaeus volcanicus. The sequence continues at coordinate 172,962 of NC_071981.1, read as the reverse complement.
CTTCGCGATCGGCACGAGTTTTAGCGTTTTCGCAATCGAATTGTTGAATTAATTGGATCCAAATATTCTACTTGGTCCGATAACAAAAATGAAGTCCTGTTTGAAGTCCTCGGGGTTCTTTGTTCTTAGAAATGGGGGGAGATGAGTTTGGTAATATAAACACCCGCGGCAAAACTCGAGTTCGACGGTTGGGGTGTCAGTTAAACGCTCCATACACGATACGATCTGTTGTACAACTGATCGTACCTTCGGTTCAGTCGTTTATTAAAGTGCCGAGTCAGCTTTTCATAATTGACAAAGCTATTTCGCTACCACTTTCTCTATTTGTTTACATTTGCAAACTTCTTCATTCGACACGTGCATGCGTCTTACATGAATCCTGCATGGTTTTAATACTGTTTGCAGTATAATACTCTAGCTCGGGTACCTCGGGGTTGGTAAGCCCGTACTTGTAGCTTCAAAAAACACCGCTACAGCCTCTGAGGGCATCGTATCGTATGGGAATCCGCCACAAACAATGGAATCCCATACGAAGGGTCCGTCGAAGCAGTTGATCGTACGACGTATCGTACGACGTGTTGTACAACAGATCGTATCATGTACAGGGCGCTTTAGTTGAGAGACAGTCTTGTTAGCGAAGACGGCTGCCTTTCTGAGCCTTCCAAGTGTCAGAATAAAATTCCTCTGATTAAAAATATGTTATTTTATTTCTTGCTTCCATAATCCAATACGAATTTTTCACAAATAACAAGCATTAGTATTTTTTTAAAATAATTCTATCTCCTAACCCCTCTTCAACGCAAATGTGTCAGCTACATTTGTCCGAATACAGAAATCGAAAATATTCGTCAGGACCGCGTATATTTTTGAATTGAAAGGACGTTCATCGAATCTCGACTTACTCGAGGCAAAGAATATTTGTTTGGACATAGAAAAGGAAGGTCCATGTATCGAGGAGGTTAAAGAGCGTCCCTTAAACCGGCGAATAAGCATCGCGACTCCGCGAATTCGTCGCGTCCGTTGTCGAATGTCGCGAGAGCACTCGAGACTACTTCCACCTCGCGAAGCGATTCGCGGGCGCAAAGTCGATTGCCATTGTCGACTGCAGAAAATACCGGAATCGCAAACGCAACAATGTACGCGGGACGAGTTCAACAATGAGCCTGTCGAGCGCTGAATAAAAAAGCCTCGTTACGCTCGTTGAAAAAGTTACTGACGTCTCTGTAAATTCGTTACTCGAAAACGCCACGGCATTTCAAGCACGAAAACATGCCATTATTGGACTTTATTTACCCGGCAGAGACGCGATCCTGTCTCGGAACGTAACAGTTTTCCACTCGTCGTCGTTATATCGGATCGGTACGCCAGATTTTTCTGATAATTCGATATACACGGCTCAATTGTTTCTCTGTTCCTAGACATTCTACCGTAGTTTTTCTGATCTATCCAATTTCGCCTGAACGAGGCCAGTTACCCGATTCACTTTTCCGTTTTGCACGGGATTTCCCTGCTTTCTGATACGACCGATCCGTTTTAAAATTATACGCGAGACAGCCATCATTATTTGTTGGCTGTAAAAGCAAATTCAATTTATTGGCTTGTTCGGAAAATAATTTCGTATTTTGTTCACCGGAATGATTAATTGTATTTTTGACCAGCCACTTTCACCCAAAACTCTTTCGAGGGTTACTGGAGGGTTTCGAGGATCAATGTTTTTGTATTTATGGCCAATGTACGAAAATAAAACATGCTTTCATTTGAATATCAATTCTTCATTTGGCTTAGGTATGAAGCTATATTTGTTCTAAGCTATACATGTACATATGTATACGCGTATGTATATGCTTCGTTTATATTTGTTCCTATTGGGTTGTTCGGATTGTAATTTCGTATTTTGTCCACCGGAATCATTAATCGTACTTTTGACCAGCCACTTTCACCCTAAACTCTTTCGATCGTTACTAGATTGCGAATGTTTATGTAGGTTATGTATTTCATTTAAATTTCAATTCTTTATTTGGGTTAGGTCTGAAGGTATCCACATTATATTCACACCATGTGTTTGTGTGGTGCTCCGCATTGTTTTCGTTTGTGTTAGATCACACTAGGTGAGGTTGCTTTTTTAAGAAAATTCCTATTTATGAACCGATTTGGCTGAAATTCGCACCATATAATATTAAGTGGTTAGGTTTTTGCAATTTTAAATACTTGTTTATCATTCATCAGCTCATTGATTTTTATCGATCTGGCATTGACAATTTGCACACTAGGTGGCAAAAGGCTATTGATAACGGGAGCGATTATATAATTAATAATTAAAAATAGAAATTTATAAAAAATTTGTTTGAATTTAATATAAAAGAAACGACATTACTTTCCAGTCCATCTAATATTTAAATGAAAAGGAAGTCTTTGGCAAAATTTGGACCTGATAGGTGTTGCTCGGGTGGGGATATTATGTAATAATAATAGTACAGTAAAGACTGGATAAATGCAAGATGACTATCCCAAACACTGAGGGGGTTCCCTTTGACGCTCAGCGAGCGAGCTCTTCCTCTTTCAGTCTTTGTCCCTTTTCTACGCTCGACACTCAAAGACAAATGTAAACACAGAATAGAAACCTCGATAAGTGCAATGTTTGGATCCCGATTTTCTTGCACTTATCGAGTCTTTACTGTATTCCACGCAGGGCACAGCTAGTATGTTTTTTTTTTTTTTTGCGTGAACAAAGAAACTTTACCCACCCAATAGTTTGGACATATTTATCCGGTTCATTTTTTATATCATCGGCGTACCAAGGAGGGGAGAATCGATACATCGGTTGCTACTGGTTCTATCAAAAATGTATATAGGACAACGAAACTTCGAAATTCGATTTGCTACAAATTACACACATTTTTACTTTAACCCTTTATTTACTGAATTTCTCAAAACTTTTTAAAATCTAAGCGTCTATGTTGATTTTGTATATTATGTTGTTTTGTATATTATGTATATTTTGTATCATCTTATAGAGTTGTTTCTAGCAAGCTCCCCCCCAAAAAAATTTGTGCTACCATTCGACAATTAAAAAACGACGCTCCCCCTTTCCCATCCGGAATCTTCCGACATTGTATAATTCAAATTCTCACTCGCGATACCCCATATGCACGCCCCGTATACGTATGTATTTCATCGCCGTACCCTCCGAACCGTTTTCCCGTGACTGCGCAACTGCGTTTTATTTACATAGAATATCGTCTCGCGCAGAGATTACGCGACAACGATTATGCGCGTCACGGGGCGTAAGCAAAATTCCGTAAGTCGTATCCGAAAGCTGCTATCTGGTTTCTTACAGGCGCTCCCGACGTCGGGCGGAAAGACGGTTTCCTCCAGGTGGGTGTAATATGGCTCGTCTTTCGACGGCACACCGAAGGCAAGCAACCGTCGTTCGCCATCTAGACGCGTAGACGACGACGACGACGACGACGACGACGACGACGACGACGACAATCGCAAAATCAATTTGCATTATTCGTTTAAAAGTGTGCTGGTCCGTGACGTCAACGGAGTGGGGGTACGGTAGGCGCGTAAGAGGGTGTCGAACGGAGGCAAGTGGCCCCGTCTGGTCGTCGATGCTCTCAAACAATCCCTTTTCTCCGCTTCCCACTACCTACCACCGCCGTCAGCCACCCCCTCAACGCTGCCACGCTACCCCCACTGCTTCCTCCGACGAGTCACCGACGAACACCCCTTCCCGTCCACCCCAACAGCCACAGCCCCTTTATCATACTTTTGTATACGTCCCTTAGCCATCGAAGCCTATGCAACCCCCCTGGTCTTCCCTCGACAACTCTCCCGCCCCTCCTTTCGCTGCTGTTCTCGCGACAGCCGCCTTCACCCTCTTCCCTCTTCCGCGGCGTTCTCTCCCTCGCACGCACAAACACTGGCCTACGTACCCCCCCCCTCTCTCTCTCGCCCCCCCTCCTCCTACCACCCCTCCGTCCTCCTTTCTCTCGACGGAGCGCGACCCTTAACCCTCTGTTTACGCGGGATTACCAAGTTTCTCCATACTTGATTCTGTAATGAAAGTTATTTCGCGACAGTTCCTTCCCGACGTCGTTTTAATAGCCTCGCCGTCGCCGCCGCGGAGACTTTTGTCTTCCGTTTCGGCGTTCGGGATTATTCGAACGACGCAATTATCGCTCTAATTAGAAAGTTTCGCGAGTCTTTCGCGAAATCGCGACGCGGAATCGGTGTTTTCAATTCCGAGGGAAAAAGCGGAGGCACGGCGGAACGAGGTTTGGGAATTATAAAAATACCGGGGACTTTGAACGCGAGCTGCAATCTTGCTTCGAATCGACTTTGCATTTTTATGGTAAGAGCTTCGGAGTACTGGACGGTGTAATTTTTTTAAGCTTCGGTTTCTGAATATTCCTCAATACGTTGATCGCCACGTCACCCATGTATGGGTGACAGTGCTCTTCACTGAAAAACTACGAAAATTAATTCTGAAAGTTAAGTGTCATAGAAAATGAATTTAAATTAAATACTTGAATTTTGATGAAGTTACAGAACTAAATACCAAAATAAATATTTCATTACGCAGTTTCCAAATGTCTGTAAACAAAATTAAATCGCAGTAGAAATTTTCAAGAGTATTAGTCTGGCAGTGAACGTGTTAATAAGCACATCTCTTCCGATTGTCTGGTTATCTCTTTAAAATTAATCGTCGTTGATTCTACTCGAACGGGATTATTTCGAACAAGAGTCCAAAAATTGGGAACGATAGAAGAGCCGTGATCTTTGTGGCGCGAGAAGGAAAAAAGTTATTATCTCGAAAAATCAGGCTCGCGGCTCTTTCCTATAAATTTCACGGCGTTACGTTCCTCTTGAGCCGGCGAGAGGTGGTACCAGTTAAATGGGAAAAGTTTTGCTTTTAGCGAGCCGGCTCGCGACTGCCTCCAACAGGGGAAAAAGAGAAAATTGCCGCGCCCGACTGTCGATGTCGCTTAAGGACGAAAATTTGCGAGCTGCGGGTCGTCTCGAAAAACGACTCCGTCTTTGGCGAAATTTCTCCCATCATCGTAAACCACCATGAGCTCGGGGAGCACCTTTAAGGGCATCGAGTAATGAAACTGCTCCAAACTTTTCCTTGAGAATTAATTGCAGGGAAAATGAACGAAAATCCTGAATTCTCCTTTCACCCTATCATTCGGTGCACCTTGAAGACTGTGACAAAATTTATTCGCTTGTCTATCTGTAAGTGTGATTTATCCAATTCCGTCTATTTAGGCCAGAGGAATCCACCCCGAGCGACGGGGAAACTGCAGGTAGGTCAGCGTCATCTATAAATAGCCCCATTCGATAAAATACTCGCTAGAAATTTACGTATTAATCTCGATGATGTCCAAACATTGCGCAACAAGTACCGAAGCTCAGCGTCATCTACTTTTCGAATAATAAAATCTTCAGATCGGATCGTAAATTATTTCTCGAGTTCTAAAAGGGTCGCAGTACTCTTCGCTTCGTTTCGCGTGTGACCGTTTGTTTCGATACGACGAACAGAGTCGTCGAATGAATAAATAAATACGTAAATAAATAAAATAAAGTCGCATTCGACGGTCAGCGGGCGGATTTCATTCACAGACGACGACGCGGGCACCTGTCGATTTCGCGTCTGTTTTCGAAAAATCTCTGGGATCGAGGGATTCAATTTAGCTGGTATAATCGCGGTGCCGGTGCCGGTGCCCGTTTCAATTTCGAGTCGCGATAAAAGTCGCGATACACGCGTTTACAGCGACACGACGCTCGCGGAATCACCGCGCGCATCGAGCGGTTTAATTAAGGCGGAACGCCCGATGGACGTTTCCATCGACTGCGACTCGAGCCGTTCGCTGAAATATTCAGAAGCCGCGGTTTTTCGGCGCTCGGAAGGTTCCCGCTGCTGGGAAATCAATTCAGCTTCGTCGCGCGATTCGATCAACGGGGCGTGCAGCCGACGTGGCAACGTGCTTGAGAAACAAATCGCGCCCGAACAATATTTAACAAATCGCGGACCGGACATTTTATCGCTAACCATAACAGAGATATTGTACATTAATGTCTCCATAAATGCACAAGCTCGGGACTGACTGCGGTTATCGTAGAGTTCGTGTATTCTCTGATGTTTGCCGACGGGCTTCGAACGTAGAGGACAGCGAATAAAGAAGAGGACGGAACGAAAACACCAGAGTACGTCGATGAACACTTGCGTTATCCAGACTTTGTGTTATATTAATATTAATGAATATAAGTTAGCTGTAAGATGAATGCCTTCTAAAAGATGTAAAAGTAAAATAGTTATACTTTGGTTCGGTATTAGTTTAAGGTAAAATAAGGGATTGAAGATTAAGGAAAATGTACGGGAAGGTTATACGTTTATTAATTTAGCAACACTTAGTAGTGTAATAAGGCATCTGGTGTATCCTTAGCACTTTAAATAAATACGACATACGAAAATACGTTGGTGAAACAATTTAATGCAACGGTGAAACTTTTTTGTTGTAAAATTGGTACCATCATGTTCCTGACATTTTTCTGATTATAACGAGGCCAAACACGATACAATTCGGACGATATTTACCATGCATCTTTCTTTAGTTAGTTTTCTATGATATACAGTCGGTGTAAGAAGTATTTGTACAGCGACCAATTTAAAATAATATTAATGAGAAAGGAAATAAGAGGTTAACATTAAAAATAATAAACCTTGATTTACGCAAATTCTACTCTGAAAATATATAGAAATGTTGGTTAATTATTTCTTTCCCTAAAATGTCGATGATTCGAAAATTCCGAGGAAACTAACGCGAGACCCGACATCACCCTTCGCGCGATATTTGTATGCGTATTGGAGACTGAGAAGATTGCATCGCATGAGAAAATTTGTTCTTCTGGTATTCGATAAGAACTGTCAAAAAGGAAATGCATGAAGGAATGTGCAACGGTGGAACGTTTAAGTACTTCCTGGAATAAAGTGCTTTTTTCTAAAGCATAAAGTATTAAGTATTTCACGAATAAAAAAATAATCGACTTTGTTTCTTGTGGGATAAGACGATATTTTTAAAAAATTGTACAAATATTCAAAGAAGGTTTTTTTTCCGAATGTCGTTTAAATGGAGCACTGGTACTTAATCGATAGCGTGACGCATTAGGATGATGTCGATCTCGAAGGAAGGTAGGTCGCGTTTCTAATTCATCGATCGTTGGTAATTATGTCGTCGAGCGGCCTAACGAGGAATGGTCGAGGAACTCGATTCTCGAGGACTATGGAAGAGCCATAGCGAATTAGAAAAAAGGTTTCTTCGGTGGATCGATGATCCCACCCTCCAGGTTGGCCGCCACCGCGGCCGGGAACACTTCCTTTCGTTTTACGAGCCAACGGAGGGGGAATCGTTACTCTTTTTATGAAAGAAACTTCGTGTGCCTCCTTTCGATACCAGAGTTTTGCCGCTCGCGAGGACATGTACCTATAGTACTCGCGGCTTTTTCTGGCTTTACGGTCCGCCAGGCTGGAGTGGCTGGTTACTTTCCACGAGAGCACCTTCCCGTGCCGGAGGGCGGCACTTTTTTTTATGCAAAATATACGATCCTCGTGGCCGTTTTGCTCCAAGTTTTTAAAAATTACAAACGAGATGTGGGGGCTTCTTTCCTGAACGCTCGGCGAGAATATCTAGGCGTGATCATTTTCTAGGCTGTAAGTTATATCAACTCTCTTTAGACATGCCTTATTTTTTAAAAAACAAACAAAATTATTTTTCAATGAGTACTATAATACTAAGTGGATGATAACACATTTATTTAAGAAGAAAATTCAAAATGTGAATGCATGAAAATCTTTATTAATAGTCCTGAATCTATTAATTATTATTAAAAAAATCTGAAAGCTACCGTGGATATACAAAGCACTCCAAGTGTGAAGAGGTTAATTTTATCAAGTCACTCCTCGAGACATCGTATTGTACACCGAATCGTAACGAAAAAGCGCACAGAATCGAAAAATCAGGAGATTTCCAGTGGAAACTGACTCCTCCAGATTTCAACTCGAAACTTTTCCCAAGAACTTATTCTCCGTTGAAATTTCCAGAGTTCCAAGTAGAAGATTCTTCGACGAATGCAACAATGCTACGGAATAACTAACGATGTCTTTTTTTTACCTTCCATCCCCCCTTCCTCCTTTTACTTTCGCGATACTTGCTTATTTTCCAGCAAGTGCCTCTTCCCGGGGTCGAAGAAGGATTCTCCGCTCGAGTCTGCGGAAAGGCGCGTGTAAAACAAGCAACGAGACGCGGGGTTCGCTTTATGGCGCGCCATGGGGAACGCGGAACGATTATTCTTCTCGCGAAAGCGAGCTTTATATTCCAAAGTGGCCTCCTCCCTTTGACGCCTGTGACCGTGGAATCGCTAAGTTGCCGTTGGAGTTTTCATTTCTTCCGTTTCGCGATACCACGGCCCGCTCAAATAATCTACAAAGTGGCTAGGGTTAGCGCGAATACTTCTCAACCATACCGAGCAACAAAATTTGCGCATCAAAATTTTTTATTAAAATTTAAATGATCATAACTCCGCGAAAAATGACCGTATGAGATACATTTTTTTCTTATTTCAAAGTTCGAGGTCTCTGCTTTGAACAGAATTTGTCATATTTTTATTTCCTCCTTCCCCCCATCTTAATTAAAACGAGGTGATGTTTCGTTTTAAATAGTTGGTGCACTTTGACGCACTCCACGAGGTGCAATGAATTTTTCTCGGAAATTTTACAAAATTACCGCAGAATAAAAACTTTTCTGCACGAATTAAAATGAAATTGAAGCCGCTAGGATTTTTTTTGACGGAGTTATGAATGTTACAAGTTACGTATTTCATTCAGTTCATGCTTGTTACCGTTATTTTTTAATGGCGACCCCTCGATATAATAGCTAATCGAGTCTTGAGAAAATTTAATGTAAGCAGGTATTGAAAATGAGAATAAAAACACAGGTAAATGTGAATTTAGATCAAAAGTACACGCGAATAACTTGTATATTATTGTTGATATTTTATATACATCAAATTATTTATCTACAGTCAGTCCCATAAGTATTCCTATCCTCCATATCTATCGAACAAATTTGTCTAATTTAAATGAATGCTTCATGTTTCCAAATAAACTTATAAACATGTACATGAAGAAACTTCACACATGTATATACAATTACAAATTTATTTGAAAAGATGAAGCATTCATTTAAATTAGACAAATTTCTCCAATAAATACAGAGAGTACCGATACTCGTGGGATTAACTATATATTTTCATTTGCCAAAGAATAAAGAAAACTAATAAATTTTTCCTAAAGCACGATACAAAAATTCTACGGTAACTTGTATTGTATTGCACAGACCCCCTAGCCACCGACGTACGATCTTCCCCATGATTTTATAGCGAAGCTTTGGGGAAAACGCGTTTCCTGAAAAGCAGCCGTTCCACCAGGAAACCTTTCACGCGTTTTCTACGTTATTCTTTCCCCCGCGAACCGTGGAACTGCGATGCAGAACCCGCTGCAGCAACATTCACCAGGGGTAAAAAATTAAGTTTCACGAGCTACGAATTGCTCTTCTTCGAGGAAGCAATTTTTCACGATAAAAGGAAAAATGTTCACCGGATTGCAAAGCGCGCCTCGATCTACCGTAAGTAGCATCTGTATAGTATTTGACACGTTCTCGTCAATCGTGCGAATTAAAAAATTGACTGCAAGAAATGCATTGGGTTGTTCGGAAAGTAATTTCTTTTCTTCGTTCATTTTTTTTTTATATATATAAAAATACTAGTGTCCCGCGTGGAATACGGTGAAGATTGGATAAGTGCAAGGAAATCGGGACCTAGATATTGCAGTTAGCCGGTGGAGGATTCTATTCTGTGTTTACATTTAGCTTCGAGCGTAGAATAGGAGAAAGAGTATAAGAGAAAGAGGTCCGAGGAAAAAAAGCAGTCGGCAAAGGTGTATCAATCGGCTTGGGGATAGCCATCTTGCATTTATCCAGCCCTTACTGTACTATTCTTATTCTAAAATTTTGTCAAAGACTTCCTTTTTATTTAAATATTGTATGGTGTGGATTTCAGCTAAATCGATCCATAAATAAGAATTCTCGAAAAAAGGGACTCCAGCGCCACTTAGGGTAGTCCAACACAAATAAAAATAATGCGGAGCATCACACAAACACATGGTATGAATATAAGGTGGACAGCTTCACCAAATAAAGCTAAATAAAGTTCAGAGTGAAAGTGCCTGGTCAAAAGTACAATTAATCATTCCGGTATATAAAATACGAAATTACTATCTGAACAACCCAATAGGATCAAATATAAACGAAGCATATATAGCTTAGAACAAATATAGCTTCAGACCTAACCCAAATGAAGAATTGATATTTAAATGAAATCATGTATTATTTTCCCACATTTGCCATAAATACAAAAAAATTCGCGATCCAGTAACGATCGAAAGAGTTTAGGGTCAAAGTGGCTGGTCAAAAGTACAATTTATCATTCCGGTGGACAAAATACGAAATAATATTCAAACAACCCAATAGGAACAAATAAAAACGAAGCAAAGAATTGTCTAAAATTTCTAATTTGCTATTCCAATTCTATTCCTCGCTATTTATTCGAGGGGAGCCAAAAAGTTGAGAGATGTTACGTGCCGATATTTTTCATTTTATTTTTCTTGATTTCGTCGGCAGGAATGTGTTCGAGATGGTTTACCATCCCGAATTCGTTCTAATCGAACACAAACCTAGCCTTTGACGGTAGTTCATTAAATTCATTTTTGAATAAAGTTACACATTCCTTCCTTAAAATCAACGTCGTCACTCCATTTTCACCCTGCTGGCAGTGCCGCACCCTGTGTAAAGTTGTAAATATGTTAATTGATAATAGGTTTAGTATTGTAAATACGTTAAATGCGTTGCTTATCACGAATAAAAGGCGTTAAATCATGAAATATAACAGTGGCGTATACATGTATGATTGTTGGGAAGATGAGCACACCGAATATTACCATCGCGTTCAAATAACACGGTTACAAATAACATTGGTAGAAGGACATGTAAATATCGCGCATGTAGGTTAAACCTTTATTTTGCTATTTCTTCTCCATGTACGCTCCGAATACCGAAGCCGTAACTCGAATAGCAGCGTGATTCGTCCGCGCACGTTGTCGCTAGGACGAATCGAGCGGTTTGGTGGGCGCGAGGAGCGAGACGCGGTACAACTTGTAAACACCAAATTCTTGCGTGTACCGAGTCGCGAAATTTTGAAAACTTTTTCTATAAACTGGCGACGATCACGTGGTTCTAAGATCCTTTGTCTCCGAAGCTTCTAGAACGTTCCATCGAGTTTACGTGGTCGAGCAAGGCACGAGCCTTCTCACTTCTCATCGTACAGTCGCGAAAGCGCGATATTAGTCCGGGCGAATAAATCAAGAGCAGAGTTGCCGTATTAAATTCATTTTGTGAAAAGTGAGTGATAGGCAAGGACTCTTATTCCTCGATAAAATAATTTTATTTTCATTTATTTAAAGTATTTTAGATTTAGATTTTCTTTTTCTTTTTCGTAAATAGTAATTTCGTTTTTGAATACGTAAATATTAATTCTTTCACGTGTGTGTGTTTTCCTTCAACAACAGGGCGATTCGAACAACGCACAAAGCCAAGATCAGCGTTACTCGATTTATATTGTAAAGAGATTTAGTGGTGAGTTGATTTTTCCTTCCAATCAATATTCTTTGCATAAATATTTATAAATGTATATTATTGTGACCACTCGGAATATCAATAAATGATATTTCATTTCCGGGGAATCCCTCATTGATTTTCCCGTGTGGTATTTCCATTCATATTTTCTCAAAAATTATTCCGACAATTTTATTGTGTTCTTTATTATATAAAACTATAATTTTATTGTGCTCTTTATTATATGAAACTATAAATTTATTGTGCTCTTTATTATATGAAACGACAATTTCTGGTTTCTGGTATATCAATAAATGATATATTTCATTTCCGGGGTAACCCTATTTGATATTCCAGGAACAAATATATATGTATTTTTCCTTTTCATTGTTTTTCTTTATTAAATGCATAATTGAATTTTGACAATTTCATATGTATATTTTCTATATGAGATTATAAGGAAGGAAAGTGTGTATATTAAATTTTGTCGATCAAACGTACATTTGGTTCAAAATCATATAAATCATTGTATTATTATTATCAATACCACAAAAAATATTAATAGAATAAATATCCTTCAGTGGCATGTTAAGAATAGAACATTTTTATAATTGAATTAACCGCTCACATCCTATTGAAATCCCAAATGTTAAATAAATAAAGGACATAGAAATTCACATACGAGCCAGGGCCCGTACGGGACTGCTGTGACAAAGACCTGACCTTGCCGATAGGCAAGTAAAATATATATAATAATAATATTTAAAAATTATTTAAGCTGTGACGCAGGAATCTGTGTCCCACGTCACAGAGACACTGGGGAAAATGCATCGAGTGTTTCGTAGAGTAGATAGGAATTAACACGGGCCAAAGTGGGACAGAACGGAGCGGAGATTGGAAAAAGCTGGGCCGGGGAAAAGGGGAAATCAATTTGGTTTGCGGCCTCGACGTGTGAACGTCGCTTGAATACTGTTTTGGATGTAACGTGTGAAAATCAAAGAGATTTCTCCGACGTCGCATCCTCGAGCATGCAACAACCGAAGAGTTCTCTTTTCTCGGAGAAGATTAGCCACGTCCCCGTCGGGCTCTTCGACACCTTGTTCCACGTCCCGGCTCCCCCCACCCCCCGCCAGTCTTATTGGCGTTTAATTGTCTCCGTGCTCGACACGCGCGCGGCTATCATTTTCCGCGAAATTACACCGTGCGAAAGTTCAATTCTGCCAAGCACGTGGGAAAGCTCGACGGCGCGACGGCTACGATTTTATGGAAAATCTAGAAATCGTTTGTATCAAAACAACTAATTACCCCTCCGTCTCAGACGTCTATTCTTGTAGCGTTTTCCTGCCCCGGCACTAGAATCCTTTGGTAGAAACCTGTTTTCACATCCGTTCGCCTACTCGCGGCAGAAAAAACTTCCTCTCGCGATACTACTCGATGAAAATGATATCGTCGTTGCGACATGTTTGAAACAAAATACGAATTTAAGTGAAATTGATGGCTCCTACTATCGACGGTGATTTTAAATAATGCGATGTAACTTTGTATCGCTTTAATGCGCGCGTGATTCCTTTGATTGGTTTTAATTCGATGTGATTTTACCCACTCGAATTATATCGACATGTGTGTGTACGTTGGATTTTATATCGAAATGAACGTTATTTACGATCGCGATACCTTTTATGATTAAAAAATATATATTACTGAAGCGATGCAACATATCTGTACGTTGAAATTGATATACAGATAAAGATTTCTTTGGTTTCTGTGTATTCGATTAAAGTAAAATAAGAATTCGTTTAAAAATTCGCCGATCAAATTGATTTCAGCGGGAATATATTTTCATTCTATCTGCCGCGTATTATTCCTGATTGCTCAGTGAACCATTTTCCTATTTTAAAAAAGGAGAATGCTATTTGCCGACCGCGCTGAGATATTTTCGAAAATATCGACGCTTTAAAATTGGCTGCATGAGAATTAATTGACGCCAACGCTGCTCGAAACAAGCCGATCCACTGAAGACGAGGTTACCGTGTAGCCCCTGTCAACCATTTTTAAACAGCACGGACGAATTAGAAAATTTGAACAAAAATAAGAATTTAGTAAACTCCTATTCGTTACTCTTTACTAGGAAATTTCCGAAAAACTGACAGCTTTAAATCGACGATATGAAAATTAATCCAAGTTAATACACTGCAGCTAAAAAATATTTGATCAAGCTCCCTGTACAAAAATAAAGACGTATATTAAACGTGATGAAATTATTCTTCAGAGTAGAATTTGCGGAAATTAAGATTTATTATTTTTAATGTTAACCGCGTATTTATTTTCTTATTAATTTTATTTGAAATTGCTTGCTGTACGAATACTTCTTACACTGACTGTATATTTTTGAAACAGGTCCTCGAACAATCTATTTGTCAAACTCTGAAGAGGAAACAATTTTGATCTTCAACGCTTAATTTTTTAGCGCTTTAAATTGACGATATGAAAATTAATCAAAGTTAATACATATACGCTGCCGCTGAAAAATAATTGATCAAGCTCCCTGTACAAAAATAAAGACATGTATTAATTTTATTATTAAGTTTATTATTGCTAATGTTAACCGCGTATTTATTTTCTTATTAATTTTATTTTAAATTACTGGCTGTACTTCTTACACTGTCTGTATATTTTTGAAACAGGTCCTCGGACAATCTATTTGTCAAACAATTTCCTGAAGAGGAAACAATTTTAATCTTCAACACTAAATCTATCAAACCAAGATATCTTTCCGAAGTCGATTAATTATTAACAATTCTTTCTTTACTCGTACTATTTCTCTCTCTAATCACAAAGATAAAACTCAATTACGTAGATGATATTATTTTCTACTATACGAGTCTTCGCTTTGCCTACTAATCTTTATATCTTGCATTACTTTTAATTAATCGTTTCAAAGAGAACTCGCGAAATTAACTCTTTGGGGCACGGTGGGATTAAAAGTGTCCCACCTTTTTAATGGACCATAATGCATGGTGGGACATTTTTAATCCCATCTCGAAATTTTGCAATAGCTGCATGTGATAGATGTGATACCTTTATTAATAAAAATATAACAATTTTGTTTGATTTAAAACGCAATAAAATTCCTGTGCAACGTGGGTCTATTTTATGACCTAAATTCCTGTGCCGCAAAGAGTTAAAGAAAGCATAATTAAATTATAATAAACCCGGAGGATTTCTACATCTACTAAAAAGATACAGTATTTTTTCCCGTTTCCATTCTCAACAGGGATGTTTAGGTGTTCCGTGCGTTGCAGCGAGCCGAGTTCCCTCGCTCCCGCTAGTAACTTTCACGCGTACATAAATTGACGAGCGGCTCACGGCATTTCTCTTAATTCCACTCGTGGCCATTTTTTGTCACTTATCGACTTTTCCATAGGCGGCCGCGGCAGCGTTACTTTTGCCTCGGCCGGCATTAATCATAGCTGCGATTTCGCCCGCGGCGTTATCCCGCCGTGGAATTTGAAGTTTTTGCCTGGACGTGCGCACAGAGAGGGAGAGAAAGCCAGGACACAGTCCGTCGGTGGCTGTGTTTTGAAATTCGATCCACTTCGCTCGGTTTCATCAGCCAACGATTTACGGGGCCGTTCGTTCCAAGAAAAAATCCGCCCGATGTCTAAACAACGTCTCACCGAGCTCATTTCCTTCGTGGCTGAAAATATCATCAATTCCACGAGGGTGACAACCCCCAATTAACTATTTACCACACTGGAACGAACCGCGAGTTTGTTCGTTTTCGAACCGAGAATTCGACCGAACGAATACCAACGTTGGAAGCGTGGCCCTTTTATTAAAAAATATTTCATAAATAAGCGATGCTACGGTTTAATTAAGCTTACTTTAATTTGTTTGATTACTTTGATTAAAAATAACGCGGAACATTACAGAATACCAGATACGAACAAACTTGTGTTATCGGTTTGTGGATAACCTTTACATTCCCAGTCAGCTGTAAAAATCCACTTTTTCCTAGATATTTCAGGAAACTATTAAATTTACTACACAAACAGTTGCTACTCAAAATAAAGATAAGAAAATTCTGTACGAAAAAAGAGCTACGTCATGAACGTTGACTGACTTTTTTACATGCTCCCCACTCCTCGATAGTAAGGTATCTATAGATACAGTGAGTAACTTTAATATTCGGACACTATGAGATTTTTACTTTGTTACATCATATCTTCGTTTCTAATAAAACAAATAAAAAACATAATCAAGTATTATATTAAGGCGTATGTGTAGTAAACAATAGTATAAGTTTTATTTATATAACTTACTGTAGTTGTTAAATAATACGATTTAAACAAAACATTGTCTGATTTTCGCGTTACTTTAATATTCGGACACTTGATAGTGTAGCACCTTTTCTGAGTGTTTACGCAGAGTTACTTCTAATTAGATAGTAGGAGTGTTTGTTTACAAACGCAGTCGACTGTTCGGATCGTACTAACAAGCCTTATTTCATCAGTTATTCTTCGATAATCGTTACGTGCACGTGTATAATGCCACGCAAAAGCGATACCACGTATAATATACGACAACTTGTGATTTTATACAATGCAAAGGGGAAATCATGTAGACAAATTGCTGCCATACTCGACACGAGTAAGAGTACAGTGGCAAATATCATCAAACGGTTCAAATACGAGGATCGTATAGACTCTATACCCCGAAAGGGCTAACCGAAGAAGTTGGATACACGTGATAAGAGGAAACTAATAAGAAAACTAAAGAAGGATCCTTTACTCAGTACACCAAAATTAACAACAGAGCTCTTAAACTAGACTGGGAAGAAGGTACATCCCCAAATAATCCGCAGAACCTTAAAAGATAGTGATTACAATGGAAGAGTAGCTAGGAAGAAACCGTATGAGAATGAGCAGAATCGAGAGAAGAGATTAAGGGAGTAGACTCGTGGCTTGTATGCGCTCGTACGCACTCACACAGCTCCACATCACTGTATACGTACTCGGAACTGCAAGGGCTTGCGTATCGTCCTATTTTTGTCTCGACAATGCAAATTTCAGACCTCTCAATAGTCGTTTCCGCTAGATAAATGTTCAAACTTGTGCGCAAGCTCCTATAGGTAGTCTACTTTTGCTTTTTTGTGTCATAATTAACACTTGGCATGCGGGTAACGTATTTTTACGTTTTTTGCAGTCTGTCACTAGAGCGCGGGTCACGTAAAAATACGTATTTAGTAGATTTGTAGTGGATACCCGCTAACCACCACAAATCTACGAAATACATGCATTTTTTCTTCCCACAAGTTCTGATTGTCGAGTTACCCAGTCTTTCACTGAGTTATTTCGTCTTCAATCGAATTTGTAGCTCCAGAACGTACAAGCCGTGTTTTGCCAATTTGAAGCTAGGTTTTTTGTTATTGATTGCAAAATTGATCAAATGAGCCGTTGTGACAAATATAGCGATGAAGAAATATGCGCTGACAGATTATCGGACTTTTCGTGTGATAGTGATTCTGAAAGTCAAGATACCGAAGAAAGCGACGATGATGACATTATTCCATGTTCTCGAGTGTTCATCCGAAGAAGAATTTCTAGTAGTTCTGAAACAACTTCTGATGAAGAAGCAGATATGGTCATCGATTGACAACCCTCCAGACCTTGAAGAGTTTCTGGGTCATCCTGGGATATCTAATATTGCTAATATTCCTGAATCCACAGCTGATGCAGTGAAGTTATTTATAGACGACGACTTTTTTTCCATATTTAGTCGCGGAATCAAACAGATACAAAATATCTCCCAAAAGCCCGAAATGGAGAAATATTACAATTCCGGAGATGAAGACATTTTTGGGGCTTATTATTTTCATGGGACAAGTTCGTAAAGACACCCGAGACGATTATTGGTCAACTGATCCGTGCACAAGTACACCGTTTTTCTGAAAAACCATGTCAAGGGATAGATTCCGCCAAATATGGAAGGCTTGGCATTTCGATAACAATGAAGACATCACAGACGATTCTGATCGCTTATTCAAAGTCAGGCCCTGTACTAAATTATTTTGTTGAAAAGTTGAATAACATTTACAAACCGAAACAGCAAGTATCATTAGATCAGGGCATAATTCCTTGGAGAGAACGATTGTTTTTTAGAGTCTACAATGCTGGAAAAATTGTAAAATACGGCATACTCGTACGAATATTATCTGAAAGCGACACAGGATATATTTGCAATTTTCAAGTTTATGCAGCTCAAGGATCACGACTGATCGAAACGATACGCACAGTATTATCGCCATATACTGATGTCTGGCACCAGTTGTATATGGATAACTACTACAACAGCGTTGATAACACGGAAGCCTAAAAAAAAAAAAAAATAAAAAAAAATACGAGTTTGCGGAACAATTAGGAAGAATAGAGGTCTACCAGAGTGCCTGAAAAAAACCAATTTGAAAAAAGGAGAAACAATCTTTCGCAGAAAGAATGATATATTGGTCCAAGTCTGGCAATCCAAGAAAGAGGTCAGTCTCATCTCTTCGATCCATTTCGCGGAAATGAAAGAAGGTTGCAACATTGATCGTATCAAGAGACAAAAAATTATTAAGCCAAATGCTTTGATCGATTATAACAAATACATGAAAGGAGTAGAACGGGCCGATCAGTATTTGTCGTATTATAGTATTTTGTGTAAAACAGCAAAGTGGACAAAGCGCTTAGCAATGTACATGATGAATTGTGCATTTTTTAATGCATATGTAGTGTACACTTCAACAAGGACGCAAAAAATAAGGTACAAAAAATGTTTACACGACATCGCACTGTACTGGGTTACTGATGAGCTACCTGAAATCAGCACTGAAGAACCGGGGGAAATAATATCAAAACGCGATCTTCCTGGAAGATTATCCATGGATATGCGCAAACATACATTGGAGAAAATTGTTGGTGCCGGGAAGAAAAAAAATCCACAAAGACAATGTCGCATGTGCGCAGCTAAAAATGTGCGAAACGAAACATGTTTCATATGTAGCTTCTGTCGTGTTCCACTTCACAGAGAAAAATGCTTCGAACGGTACCATACTGTAAAAAACTATTAACACGTTATCGGTTCTAGTTGTAGTTGTAAAATAAAGTGTAAAATAAGAAAAGGTTCGTTCATAAAAATGAAATAGTTAATAACGATATTAAACATTTTTTTACGGTACAAATAAAGATCGTGCATAACAATAATGATACTAATAATTTTTCTTATTAAAATTCCTTAAGATCAGATTTAATAATTTTATTTATTATTTCAATATCTTTAATCATTTCAAGTACAAGAAAAATAATGTTTTTGTATTTAATATGCTGCATTTTATATCTAATCAAATGCATGAAAAGCTGACAATAATGCAGTTTAAATAGAAATTATTTCATACTTTTCACTGCATTTTCTCATACTTTTATAACCAATTATATCTAGAGCTGCTCATATCAATTACTGGTCATATAAATTTATATAAATTAACTAAAAATTATTTTATACTTTTTAGTGTAGTTTTTGTTTTTTAAATTAGTTTATCTCTTAAAAATGGAAAACAGGTTCCTAGAAAACACCCGAGTCTTCCGACACCTTCCAACTCTCACGAAAAATGTAGTAGTTTTCATGTGCTCCTGACGCGTCAGATCGCACATTTCGTCAGATAGCATCAGCCCACGTCACGTCAGAGTAATGTGAACGTCGCGATGCAAAACCCTATGTTAGATTTTAACCACCCGTCTTATGCCGTGGGCCCACGTGGGAACACGCGTGTCGCGTCAGATGGCGTCAGCCCACGTCACGTCAGATTAATGTGAACGTCGCCATGTAAAAGCCTATGTAAGATTTTCATATCACGCGACTTATGACGCGGGATCACGTCACGTCAGAGTAATCTGTGCGACCCTTAATTCGGCGGCGAAGTATCCCCGCATGCCAAGTGTTAATAATATTCAGCAGCGTATGTTTCAGCAGCGTTAGTTCAGACAACGCGGCAGCACTGTCGCGCCACCATATTGCTTCTTTCGATTGCGAAATACTGCTGAATATTATTAATTATGATACAAAAAAGCAAAAGTATAGTACCTAGAGGAGCTTACGCACAAGTTTGAACATTTATCTAGCGGAAACGACTATTGAGAGGTCTGAAATTTGCATTGTCGAGACAAAAATAGGACGATACGCAAGCCCTTGCAGTTCCGTGTACGTATACAGTGATGTGGAGCTGTGTGAGTGCGTACGAGCGCATACAAGCCACGGGAGTCTACTTCCTTAAGAGTTTCTAAAAGTGTCCGAATATTAAAGTAACGCGAAAATCAGACAATGTTTTGTTTAAATCGTGTCATTTAACAACTACAATAAGTTATATAAATAAAACTTATACTATTGTTTACTAAACATATACGTTAATATAATACTTGATTATGTTTTTTGTTTGTTTTGTTAGAAATGAAGTTATGATGTGATAATATTAAAATCTCATAGTGTCCGAATATTAAAGTTACTCGCTGTATATTTGTCGCTGAATTTGGAGAAGTAGAAAGTCTAGCGTAATCGTGAAAATTTCATCGCGTCGAGGCGAAGTAGTCAGGAAAAGTTTGAACGAATAGCTCATTAGAAATTTAACTGCCGCGCCACTTATAATGTTCATTCGATTTTAACGAAGTACTCCTGCTGCATTAAACATCACAATGCAGCCGATACAAGACCTTTCTAAAACAGTATACCCTTCCCATTCTGTGGTGTCGCGGTGACACGCGGTTCTCGATCGGAAACATTACGACAGAACCAGGAATGCTCTCGTAAACGGGAAACTAATGAAGAAAATTTATAATTTCGGCTCGTTAAAATTTCAAAATTACGACTTCTCGGGACCTGTCGAGCCAGTTTTTTTTCGTACGACGATTGCCTCGACTACTTCGACGATCGTTATTAATGTAAATCGAAATCTGTGGTAATTAAAAAGGAAGAAACTAAGAGACACGGAATATGTGTATATAAAATAAAAAAGCCTAACTAAAAATTGTACAGTGTTACGACGCGCGTAATTACATCGTTAGTAACTAACTTCTTGGTAAACAAACGGACAAAAAATCTGAAACTTCCAGCGACCTTAGAATAAGAACGAAAAACTGGTATTCGTAGATGTTTACCAGCAAAAGGACGCTGATAACTATTATATCGTAAATCTTCCTTTCGAACCGTTGGTATTAGAGGCGTAGAAAAAATTGTGACGCAAGGTTCGTCATCGAGTACTCCTGTACACAGCCTGAAGAACGCTGCGAGAATCCTGGAGAGAGCAGAGACCGTAAATAACAAAGGATGTTCTCGTTTAAATGTCCTACTCTGTATGCCTTTTAGGATTCAACAAATATTAGGTGGACTGCAAAGTAATGTCGTTTTTGCCATCTTAAATACTTATTTATCATTTATCAGCTCATTGATTTTTCTGGCATTGAAAACTTGCACACTAGGTGACAAAAGGCTGCTGACAATGAGGGCGATTATATAATGAATTAAAAAAAGAAATTTATTAAAAATTTGTTTGAATTTAATGTAAAATGAACGCCATTACTTTCCAGTCCACCTAATAATACATACACAATTATTAACATCTAAGAAATTAGGTTGTCTATTTATATAAACAGTGCCACACAAAATAACTGAATGCAAATTTATTGGAAAGTTTGTGTTTAATGTAAAAGAAACGACATTACTTTTCGGTCTACCTCATATATAACAAGTATGACAGCAGTATCAAATAGAAGACTACAAGTGGCAATAACGAGATTGAGAATTGGCCACACAAATCTAACCCATTGTTATAAAATAACGAAATCACCATCGTGCACCTTCCGTGACGAACCTCTCACATTTAAACATTTAATTGAAGAATGTCAAGGAATGCAGCACGATCGAGTAGAATTCAAACTTTTAAATAATATCCAGACGATTCTCAACAATAGAAACGAATTTCTCAAACTAGTAGATATATTAACGAAATATGAAATAATGAATAAAATGTAATTGAATTGTAGATATTAACGTGGTCACTAATAACCATGTAGTTGATGTGACCTTAAACGAAGTAATATCGTTTCTTTTATATTAAGTTTAAACAAGTTTTTAATATATTTCTATTTTTAATTAATCGCCCTCGTTATCAACAACCTTTTCATATCTAGTGCGCAAATTTTGAATGCCAGATCGGTAAAAATCAATGAGTTGATGAGTGATAAACAAGCATTTAAAATTGCAAAAACGACATTACTTTCCAGTCCACCTAATAATTAAAAAAAAAAAAAATTTACAGACTTTGCGCATACGCAAGAGTTGGTGAGTTGGAGATTGAAAATCAAGTGACAGGATATCTCACGACTAACTGATTGCGAACCACCACCTACTGCACCATATTTAATGATTTCCCGCGACAGGACATTTTTATTTCTCCGAAAACCCCTTTATTAGTTTGTGACGAATTAAGAACCAATTGTAAGGGAACATTCTTTCGTTACTACAGTAAAATCTCCTTAAATACATAAATTTCTCTACGATAAACACACAGAAGCCATCATATATATTTATTCTGTTACTATCCATCTATTTCATCGCCTCACAGCATTTTTTACCATACAATGGGACATGAATTTCGGCTGTTTGAAAATAAAAATATTTTCAATCTTAAAAAGTGTGACAGCATATACTCTATATAGTGAAAATTGTTGTTATAGTTTAAATAAATGGGGGGCCATGTGCGTTAACACGCAAACAATATAACGAAACGGAGCGCGGCAGCAACGAATAAGAACGATAACAGAAACGATACAGAGCTAATTATCTCGCGGAGCGGTGTTCGGGAACAATGGGACGAACGGTAACGGCGACGCAAATAATATCAACGTTTCGAGCGGCGTTTTACGCGCGGGTCACTATCCCGGGCGTAACAGAAGTGCAGCCACGGTCTGGCGTGCGAGCGAGACGGTTAGAGGAGCGCGCATTTTTCAAGCCACGGAAAAAGATCGAACGAGGCCGACGAGTCAAGACGTTCGCACGGTTATCTTCGATATTGACTCCGTTGCCCCACCATCGCACGTGCGCTCGCGCGAGCCACCAGCCGTCGCTTGCATCCGTAGTGGTCTAATGGTCGACGAGCGGCTGCTAGCTGGTATTTTCGAGGAGAAGCCCTCGATAAATACGCAATTTGTTATTCGCGGCGAGAAATAAAGCCTGGAGAACGTTTTCGTATTCGGATCGCGTGCGTCGTATCGAGGTCCCTCTGTAATTTTCACCGATGGCGTAACAGCTGATGACTTTTCGCGCCTCCGGTCTGGGTCGCGATGACTCTCGGAGTGGGGGAGCTTGAAGAGCTGGAAGAATGAGGATAATTATACGGTTTAAAATCTATCGACAATCCAGTTGAGTCTTTTCAATTATCCCTCCCTGGATTTTTGGAATAAATGGAAAGTTGTATCAACCTCTTCAGGGACGAGTTTTCAAGGATTCTTTGTTCACTTTGAATATACACACAAATGAAGCAATTTTTATGTGTAAATCGATTTTTACATACAAGTATGCTCCTTTTAATATAATATATTTTAATTAATATAATATAATTTTAATAGACTCTCGGAGTGGGAGAGCCTGAAGCTCGAGGATAATTATACAGTTTGAAATCTATCGATAATCGTAGTTGAACCTTTTACTTTATCCCTCCCTGGATTTTTGGAACGAATGGAAAGTTGTATGAACCTCTTCAGGGACGAGTTTTCAAGGATTCTTTGTTCACTTTGAATATACACACAAATGAAGCAATTTTTATGTGTAAACCATTTTGACATACAAGTATGCTCCTTTTAATATTGTATGTATCTTGGCTAGGGGGCAAGGCTCAATGGTCCTAGAAGAAGCTCGGGTACCTCGGGTTCGCCATACCCGTACTGCAGCTGTGACAAAGCACAGCTACAGTCCCTGAGGACACTAAAATACAGTAGGTGTATAATGTATTCGTACACCGATCAATTTTCTAAAAAACTTTTGTGTGAAATTGTAGTTTTTAACTTCCTTTTTTATAATCAATGATATTTTACATATTCTCGGAAGTCTCTAAGATAGATATAGTCCAAACAACATTTACTAGTTAATATA
>NC_071981.1:130574-148653 GCF_026283585.1 Hylaeus volcanicus | reverse complement strand
AGTCTCTAAGATAGATATAGTCCAAACAACATTTACTAGTTAATATAATTTGTGAAATTAACAAAAAAATGCGAAAAGTGGGTAAAAGTATAGAAGCAATAAGTATTTGTACGATTCTTATGACGAACCATTTACGGCAGAGTTTGTAACGTAAACACATTAGTTTATTGCTCCGTGCGAATTAGAAAACATCAAATTTCCAGTAAAGTACTTTTAAAAAAGGTTGTAATAG
Organism: Hylaeus volcanicus; assembly: GCF_026283585.1. Classification (NCBI taxonomy): domain Eukaryota; kingdom Metazoa; phylum Arthropoda; class Insecta; order Hymenoptera; family Colletidae; genus Hylaeus; species Hylaeus volcanicus. The sequence continues at coordinate 148,421 of NC_071981.1, read as the reverse complement.
AGGAATGGAAAAAGATCCCACTTCGAATAACTAATAATTTACTTAATTTAATGCTTGGAAAAGTTACAACAATTATAAAATCAAAAGGAAATCCTAGGAAGGAAGTATTATATACTTGTAGATTAATGTAAATTTCTTTTTTTTTTTAATCAAGTGTTAAAAATTAAACAGTTGTGCGAATACTTATTGTTTCAATATTTCTATCGATTAATCGTTTTTTTCTTGTTAATTTCGCAACTTACATACATAGCTATCGTTTTTTGTAAAATATCTATTCTAGAGATTTCCGAGAATATGTAGAATGTTATTGTTTATAAAAAATAAGTTAATAAATTACAATTTTACATAGTTTTTTTGGAAATTGATCGGTGTACGAATACTTTCTACATCCACTGTATATGAACTTGAACATGAACTTAATCCGTTTGAATATTAATCGACGCTATACGTAAAAAATAGTTAAAACCTAAATGGCTCCTGGAACAACATTCAGAAACATATTTTTTTAGCTCAACGTGTTAACTCGTTGAACCTAACAAATCAACTCATGGAAAGTTAAGTAGTTTCAAAACTCTCTTACAGTTTCCTTAGCTTTTTTGCTTTGAACTTGAATAAATAATGAAAACTGTTTCTAGAGAATTCGCATATGAGTAACATAGCATATAATAAAATTGAAGATGCCTCGACGTGCGAAAGGGTTAAATTTGATGGCCGATGGAAAATCGGAATAGTGATTGACGGAATCGGTGTCGTTACACCGTGTTTGTTTCATACTCGAGGCGCGCAGAGGTCGTTCGCACCGTGACGGCCAAGTCGTAATACGCCAGCCAAGCTCACGAAGAACCGCATGGTTGCGTGAGTGGCCGACATCGCTTTTTATTAGTATAAAGGTTCATCTTAGAGTACATATTACATTTATTAGCATAAATTTCGATCGGTAGGAAGATTGCTACGTATCTACGACTGCCATACAGGGTGGTAATCGAGGTAATCAAGTTTGCGTTCCATCCATGGTAGTTGAGTTTTCGACTGTTATGGAAGAAAAGCAAAGAGAAGCTACTCTCAACTAGGTGCGCTTGATATATTCGATAATTTGTTTTTTCCGTAAACTATTGACGTAAAGAGGCTATTATCGTAGGCGCGAAAAAAGATAAGATATTCATCGAAGAATTTTTAATTTATGTAACAAATTATTGTGGAATGTCGATGTTTTATAGTCACGTTATATGTATAGTGGACTCGTTGGAGTAATAAAGAAATATGTTTCTGAATGTTGTCCCAGGAGCAATATAGGTTTTAACCATTTTTTACGTATAGCGTCGATTAATATTCAAATCGACTCACGAACGGGCCAGAAAAAAACGGAGAATAAGAAATTCTTAAGTTCAAAGTGTTAGACGAAAAAAAAACTGCTTCAAAAGAAAAATGACTTTAAACGACTTTACCGAGTTGGCGTAAAGAGGAATTGTCGCGGAGACAAGAAATAAGATACAAATGCCTGAATAGTAATCCTTGTTTTCATCGGACCCAGATCTCACAAAGGTGTTCCAAAGCTGACCAATAAGTGACTCTAATAATACTAGAGAGAAGACACAGTCATCGAACGACGATATTCCGTAGAGCTTTTCGTTCCTACGAGTATTTTTTATAAAATATTAAAATTTATATTTCATCCTTCCGACCGAAGAAGTTAATAAATCGTATACATAATTGTTAATTTAACTATTCAAGCGTAAAAGTGCCAACGTATTCTTTAACGAGCATATCGAGATGTAAATGTTAGTTGTATATTTTTTTTAACAGAGATTTAATACTTCTCGATAAGCGAGAAATAAAGATATTCATTGGAACGTGATGTTCTGCGGAATACCAACCTTCGACGTCCACGTTCACACCACCAAATATAATCAAAATCTCCGGTGGGGCAGAGAGCTCCCCCTGTTAGACAAGTACACCTAACGAGGTATCGACTACTGCCAGTCGAAACCAGAGTTTGCTAAACTCGTGGCCGCGCAAACCTCGAATTTTAGATCACAAGTCGAAAGTTTACGATAATATCTGATTGTCACTCGAACGCAGCAGTTTACTTTTCATTAATCCTATTATTTCCAATGATCAAAATTAAAACAGCAATTTTTGTCTCTATACACGATATTTATTATTACTAGACTGCGGATCTTTTTGCAAAATAAAATCTTCGCGAACGTGCCTACAAAAATTCAACCTAAATAGGAATTTATTTTATTTTGCAAATATTACAACATGAAGTTTGTTATCAATCTTTTTTACATTCTTGCATATTGTTGGCATTTTGTAGTTTCTTACACATTCAAATTTCCTATAAATGCATAAAGATCCGCAGTCTAATTATTACTATAAAATTCATTTGAGCAAAACCTTCAACAAATAAAAATCGAATTAAAATAATTCACGAATCTCGAGCACATGAAGATTAATTTGTCTGTAAGTGAACATGTTCGAAAAGATTTGAAAGCCACTGCTATACGCATAATTTTCATTAGGAAAATTTTCAGGTTCAACACCAATGACATCGATTGCGCAATCGAGATTCTTCGAAGTCTAGAACGACCAAGCGAGCGCCACGAGAAGCATTTAGTCACCTCTTTCTATTTTTAAAAATCGAGTATGAATGTATACTTAAAACAAATATTTCTTTCTTTCGCGAAGTTATCGGAAGGGGAGGGAAAAAAGAATCGCTAATGCTTGACGAGTTTAATCATTTGTTGCCGTGTATCGTCAACGAAACTATTGCGCGAGATTACGCAATTCTTGCAAAAAGATGAAAAAAAGAAACTGTTGAAAAACGCGTTCACGACAATAGAATTTCGTAATATTCGAGCAAGGTCCAATCACACGTTGCACAGCGTGCTCAAAATACATGGTGCAACCGAAACGAAACGATTCCTCTTGGAAAAATAAGTCGAAAGCGTTGTTAATTCCGTCAGTAATAGATAACGGGGTAAACAAACCGGGGAACAAAATGGCAAAAGTTCTGTTTTTCCGCTGATAAAAATTTTTGTCGCCATGATATTTGTAGATAAGTTGGTGACGCGGTCGCTCGCGCGAAAAACATTTTACGTTCTATTACATTTCACAAGAACCCGCTGCGCCGAGGCCAGTGGCAATCAACGTTAGGGGAATGAAAAAAAATCCATCAATAAAATGAAAAAACGAGCCGCGACAACGTGGCGATATCAAATTCTGTATGAAAATCGTTCGGCGCGCACGCGTACGTTCGCAAAAACGACCAAACTGGTTTTCGAGTTTTCCTGGAAACGAAAAATTTCCGCGCTGGAACGATAAGCGCCGAGTGTTAACTATCGTTTGTCGGTTACTGCGTGGCGGTAATTCGTGGAAAGCTTCTTTGTTAATCGGATTCGTAACGATGAGTCACATCGGCATCATTCAGGGTTAAAAAATGATTTCGCTACCGAAAGACGCAATTCTGCGCGTCGAGCGAAACATTTTTCGAGCACGTGTTTCCCACGGAACTATTACAGAGTCTAGAAACCTCGCAACCGGACCGTTTACCCTCTCCCTCTCCTCCCGTGGCGTGCTTTCACGAGTGGCCACACGAGAAATAAACAAAACTCTAGTTACGTACCGCGATGCGCTATCTGCAAGCATCGAACGGCGCACAGTGGGCGAAATCGACCAAATCTGTGTACAAATCGTAGAACGCTTGACAGAAATGAGATAGAGCAATGATCCTTGGATGAAATTAAAGCTGAAACTTTACAGATTAAGGGAAAAATATAGAGAAAGTGATACGAGCAATGTTTGACCTTCAAAATTTAGGTTGAACTTCCACTTTTTCACCAAAATCTAGTTCAGCTACTAGATCCAAATTTTTTTATAACTTGTCACACATGATTTCTTAGAGATTTTGACATGTCGAATTCAAATCTGGCCGCGAAATTTGTCTAGCATTTCAGAAAGTTGAGAAAAAAGCGATTTAAATGAAAAAATTCTTTAAAATTGTGTTTTTTTCGTTCAAATATCTTAATAATACTAATATAAATATTTATTTATATAGAATATCAAATAATAAATACAAATAAAATAAAATGTTAATCCTAAATAATGCTGTACGATAGTAATAGTGTCCTAGGTTTAAATCTCGTCACCGCTCGACGCACAATCTTCACTCCCACTTTCTTCAGTCATCATTAGTCGTCATTCAGTCAGGCAAGGTATTTTAAATTAAATATACATTTTTCCATAATTACACTCTTATTTATGGAGGAAGTTGTGCAAGAATTCATGCTTTTCAATTTACTTACCTTTCTCCAATAAATTGTTTTATTTCTGCTGATACATTTATCTTCTTATACGTTTGTATTCGTTCTTGAACAAGTATTAATGATATTTTTGGGTCGATTCAATATATTGCTCTATTAAAAATATGTAATAATCTATTCCTCCTTCTATTTTTGCCATGAGTGGGATGTCATATGTTTTTGTGTGTTTTATCTAAATATGTAGTTCCGCAGGGGAACCTCGCGGAGACCACTAAAGGCGACGAACGCACCAGCACACGTAAAACGCTGCTTGCCGGTTAGTACTAAACTGGTTATAAAACTCAAATTCAGACAAAGTCAGAAAAGTTCTCTTTTAGATTGTAATCAGAAAGCTCTGCCGAATTCAATGAGACTAAAAGCAGCCTTTAGACTTGCTTAGAAATATAACAAAATCCTTAATGAAGTTTTAAAATTGTAAACAAAGCTAATAAATTATTCATCATTTTCAAATATCGATATTTATATAAATATATATGATAATCAGGTAAGCATAAATAAGTTGACCATAAATATGGAAAAATGTATATTTAGAAAGATTGTGCGTCGAGCGATGACGAGATTTAAACGTAGGATACAATTACTATCATACAGCCTTATTTAGGATTAACATATTATTTTATTTATATTTATTATTTGATATTCTATATAAATAAATATTTACATTAGTATTAGAAAAAAACACAATTTTAAACGATTTTTTCATTTAAATCACTTTTTTCTCAACTTCTTGAAATGTTAGACAAATTTCGCGGCCAGATTTGAATTCGGCATGTCAAAATCTCTAAGAAATTATGTGTGACAAGTTATAAAAAAATTTGGATCTAGTAGCTGAACTAGATTTTGGTGAAAAAGTGGAAGTTCAACCTAAATTTCGAAGGTCAAACATTGCTCGCATCACTTTCTCTATATTTTTCCCTTAATCTGTAAAGTTTCAGCTTTAATTTCATTCAAGGATCATTGCTCTATCTCATTTCTGTCAAGAGTTCTACGATTTTTACACAGATTTGGTCGATTTCGCCCACTGTGCGGCGTGCACGTGTTGCGCGAATTGGTCGCTAACATTCGAATGTCAAGACGCGTTCGTAACTTGCGTCGTTTGCCGTAACAATGACATAACGAGTTTGAATGTTCCGCGACGAATGTTTCGAACGATACCTAACGGAGACGAGAATATTCTAAATCTAAATCGTTACAGTGTCATGAATGTTCATTTACCTTTCTCTCTATACCAGTAACCACAAGCAGTCAATTTGGTGTCGCGTCATTGTTGCAGCAAACGAGCGGTACGTACTAGCAGCTTTTAAGGTTATGTTTGCCCGCGAAGAACGCGCGCGCGCGCGCGCCTTCCTCGAAAAGTATCGTTCCGAAAAGAGACAAAAACGTCGGAAGAAGAAATCGTCCGTGCACATTCGCGTAGAATCGCGGGGGCAACACGACCGTCGCGTCGTTTCGTTTTCACTCGCGTGTTCTCGTTTCGTCTCTTTTCATTCTGTTCTCCCCCTGTCGCTGGCTTTCAACGAACCGCTCTCGCATTTCGCGACGCATCGATGGGCACACGCACCAATTGTTAAGGTCCGTTTTCACGTGACACGAGTCACGACTTCACGATGACAACACAATTAACGGACGGGGTTCTCTCGTGTCGTGGCATTTGTCGGCAAGCAGCCTGCCGTGTGATACGATTCTAGAGTCTCTTAAAGCTTTTCGAGCTCACTCGGTCGAGAAACGCGATCGTGACAACGCGACGTGTAAGTTGTACGCGACGACGACAAACGTGACACAAACGTTACGGAATTAAGAGTCGTGGGTACACGTCACATGAAAACGGAGCGTTTCGCGAGGAAGAGCACAAACACGAAACACGAGTGAATGAGAAGGCGTGAGAGGTCGTTTGACAGACGGCGTCCTCGTCGTTTCTAACTCGTGCGCGCTGTCATCGTCATCGTGTCTGTGTTATCGTTTAAAATTCGCGATCGGAAAATTCGTGTCGACGCTCCTGTTCCGAGGGGTGGAGGGGTGGGGAGAAGAACGCGTTTACAAGCGCGAATGGACGGACGGGTGGGGGGTGGGAGGGAGGGAGGGGTCAGAGCGGTAAGGGGAAAACGGCGAGAAGGGAGACAGAAAAGGAGGGAGAAAGAGAAACAGACGCCGGTCTAACATGGCAGACGATGCCATGCAGGCAGAAAAAAACAAGATCTAACGTTCGTGCGCGCGACACAGACGGAAAGACAGTCGTGATACGCGCGAACATGGAAAGTAATTCGGGTACGTACTCACGTTGTTCTCCTTGTGTTGTCTCCCAGCGTTGTCCTGAACGTGGCTGAACCGGAGAGAAAAACGTGTAGAGAACACCACGCGCAGGGGTCACGCACTCCGTGTTCCGTGCGGGTCTCGTCGACGGACAAAAACAACACGCCGTCGGCGTCCTTTTCAGAATACGCGAATATGTCCGTTCTCACCTGACGGAACGGCGAATACGTTCCAAGTGAAAACCACCGGCACAAAACACGACGACAACGTCGTAAACGTCGACGACAACAACGCGCGCGCGTGTGTTACAAAGTGCGTCGCCTTCGTTTGTTGTGTTTTCGGTAAACGCAGGTGTTCCACGGGGCGTGGAAGGGCGCGCGGCACATACGAACGTTTTTTACGCACGAGGATCGGTCTCTTCTAACGTGAAACGAAGACGTGATCGCACAAAATGGCGTTTGCCGGACCGCTCGCGCGCGATCAGGTGGAAAATGCCGGAATGCTGCTGCTAGGAAAGATCGACTGACTGCCGAGGTCCGCGGCCCTAAGTGGTTTGACGTTAAGAACGAGCCGAACGAGCAAGAAGGAGCGACAGAGAACGACAAAGACGGAAGGGAACAGAGAGGGAGACAACCAGTCGAAGCGAGACAGAGAGGGAGGAGGAAACGATCGAGAGAACCGCCACACGAGACCGTGATAAACAGAGAGAGAGAGAGAGAGAGAGAGAGAGAGAGAGAGAGAGAGAGAGAGCCAGCCGAGTTAGAGGGAAGGGATCTGTGCGCGCGATGGTGGGGGACAGAGGGGCGAGCAGAAGCGAAAGAGGAGAAACGTCCCACTATTTTCCACTGTCCTCGGACAACTTCGACTACCTTCGATTACTTTCGACTACGAGCAGGGCCGTCTCGCATTATGTCTAACGTGGGTGGGAATTTTCCCGCTGCTGGAAACAAATCCCATCAACGTATTCGTAAGAATACTTCCCAACTCGTGCACCACGCTTTTTTACGATTATTTTACGCGTTTTATCCGACCAAGTGTTCAAACCGTTCCAACGGAAACTTCTCGAGTTCCGTTCTTACAAGGCGAGAGACTATTATTCTTGTGAAAATATATCGTATGAAATTTACACAGCCTTCTGCAGAGATGAGCAAAATTTTATTGGAATTATATGTATCAATGACAAATAAAGGTATCGCGTAGCGAATACATTCACGAAATGTACTTTTATTCTGTAACAGAGATTTTAATTTTGAATCAACGAATAACAGATAAACAGCTCGAATTTTTCATTTAAATTCTAGATAAGAATTTTTCCCATCTATGCTCTTGTATTATTTACTCTCCTATTGTTCTACAATGTTTCAAACCACTAGCGGAAATTCCGTACACGACAAATGCGATGCATTATCTAACACAGGGGTTCTCAAATTGCTCTAAAATAATAGAAATCGATATTCAGTAAAATCTCATTTCAGTGGATTAATCGAGGGGAGGGAGTGACTCGCAAAAACAAAATGTAAAATAATAACCGTTAAGCTCGTCAAGACTCGATCGACTTTATACGGTGGGTGTAGAAAGTATTCGTACATCGATCAATTTCCAGAAAAACTTTTGTGTGAAATTGTAGTTTCTTAACTTATTTTTTATAAACAATGACATTCTACATATTCTCGGAAATGTCTAAAATAAATAGATTACAAAAATAAAATATAGCTATTTATGTAAGTTACGAAATTAACAAGAAAAAAACAATTAATCGATAGAAATGTTGAAGCAATAAGTATTCGGACAACTATTTAAAAGTACTTTACCGGAAATTTGATGGTTCTTAATTCGCACGGAGCAATAACCTAATGTGTTTACGTTACAAACTCTGCTGTAAGTGGTTCGTCATAAGAATCGTACAAATACTTATTGCTTCTATACTTTTACCCACTTTTCGCATTTTTTTGTTATTTTCACAAACTATATTAACTAGTAAATGTTGTTTGGACTATATCTATCTTAGAGACTTCCGAGAATATGTAAAATATCATTGATTACGAAAAAAGAAGTTAAGAAACTACAATTTCACACAAAAGTTTTTTGGGACATTGATCGTTGTACGAATACACTCTACACCCACTGTAGCTTCATAGAAACTTACGAATTCATATTTCATTTTTTACTTTGAAGAAGCCTCGGCATACAAAGGTCGTTTCAAATGAACGGTCCAAGAAGAATATAATAAATATCTTACAAACGTTTTCCACAGTTTTATGAAAACCGTGAGACACGAATCTCGTTATTCGATGCTTTTAAACTTCGAGACGAGAAACGTACCAGCCGGATAAAAACGCAACGATATAAACAAAACGGGATGAAATGTTAGACGAGCTTATGAAAAACAGTAGAAGAATATCTACTAATGAATTACGCAATAGGTCTTCGGAGAGTCACCTTACAGAAGAGGACAAAAAACGATCCGTTCAACTCGACAGCAGAGATGGGTACAATTTTATTGGAATAATAGTTGACTAATAGAAACTCTATGCAACGATTTATTCGCAACGTTCTCTCGATTAAACGTTCAATTATTTGTTCGACGCGGAGCATAATTTGATTGTATAATTCAGATTGTAACTTTTATCGAACAAACACCGGTTTAAAAGTTGTTTATCTCGTTTACGACTCCCAACGGCAAACAAATAAATTCCATTCGATTAAATTGAGATTTCTTATTTCACACGGAGCTCGACCCAAGGAATTACTCCCTCCCTTCGGTTGTTTATCTTTTATTCGAAATTGTTTGTATTCGGGCAAGAATTTCGCCCCGTCTCTGCTCGACGGGGACTTCTCAAGACGATAACTTCCAAGTTAATTACGTTCCCCCGTTTATATCGGACGTTGCCCGTTAAAAGGTTTCGCAAAACGGCGCGCGGCAGCGCCCTACGACCGCGACGCGAGGCACGCGTTCCTTTCCCAGCAGCTTTGTTTCTGCGCGCTTTCCTTTGCCGGTCCATTTCGCCGCGTTCGTTCGGTCGTCTCGCGAAGAATTTCTAAAAATCAATATAGGCGCGAAGCGGGAGCGGGGAGGGGTCGCGAAAAGAAAAAAAAATTCGATATCCCGTTCACCTCTCGGTCCCTTTTTTTTTTCTTCTTTTCCACCTTTTTTCACCGTCTCCGCGTTTTCTTTTTGTCTGCAACGCGAATTGCGCAGTCGACGAGCTCGTCGTCCCCTTGTGGCCCCCGCGACAGAGGGAAGCGTTGGCTACTCGAATCAACTACGATCTTCGAGGAAGCGAATTCGCGAAAGAAGCGTAAGTGGCTCAGTGCCGAATCTAGCGTAGTATTGTTGGATTATCAATACGCTTAACTAAGAATGAACTAATTGTTCTTTGTTCAAAATTGAATCGGCGTTCTCCGAAGTGTTTCACTCCTACGTATCGGCGTCGATACTTTGTTTTAAAAGTCGAACTGTGTGCGACGTGAAACATAAACAGTCGGGAGATATCAGATATCAGAGGACCCTGATTTCCTTCTAGGGTCGAAGTTTTAGTTAGTCAAGTCTGAGATCTCATAACGAAAAGAACTCTGCAGCCCTCGTGACAAATAAAATCTATTTTTTTTAATATAGAGCGTAATTGATTATTTAGAACTCCCATATCCAATAAGTATCGACACTAATCTTCTATGTTTGTCTATGTAGGTATTATTCAAGAATATTCGAGATAAATTGTTTTTGTTCTCGAAGGATGCCACTATCTCTGATTCTATTTAAATTTAAGTACCATCCTGTTTGATTCTCTCGAGGGTCAAAATACTCACTGGCCTCGGGGCCCCTACGAGCCTAGACCCGCCACTGGACGCGCTACGGGGCTACGGGCACCGAAGAAGCGCGGGAGAGTTTATTTTCTCAGAAGCGTAGCGCGGACTCGGTACAGTCTGTGCCGGTACCGGCTGAATAATTTCAACCTCGCGTACTCCCAGAGATAAGCCTACGCACACCGACGCGAACACGATCATCGAGCGTACAGTACACATCACGGACACTGGGACAGTGCATCTCTTGCTCGATTCAAATAAATAGTTGCTTCCAGCGTTGCTCCAATTTTTTATTTACGCCCCGATACTTGTACCCGTTCCGTTTCTGACCGCAGAAAGGGCAACGGTCGAAACCATTTTCGACCCCTTTTCCTACTCGTTGGAAGTGAAACATTTTTAAGGCCCCATAACACAGTGCGCGCGCGGTAAGTGGGTGTATTTTTAATCATTTTTTTCCAGCAAACGATGAATGTTTTTTTTTTTTTTCATTGATACTTCTATCCAATATATACGTAAATAAGACAGTACACAAATTTTCTTATCCAAATATTACGAATAGTTTGCGGTGTACGCCGCTACCAAAAGAACACTCTGCCTAAGTTGCTGCTTGGTGGTTGACAGCGATTAAGCCATACGGTTCATCTGAAGAAGAAAAAATATATATATATATTTATAAACTAGACATATAGGTTTATAGCATCGCGTAGGGAAATTTCGATATCTAGAAAAAAAAGGAAATGGCGGACCAGCGAATTTTATTTCCCATTTTCACAGACAATTTTCATTGTTTATGAATAAAAATCAAATACAAGGGGACCCTTTATAAAGAAATCGCTACGTGGTGCTGTAAACCTATATGTCTAGTTTATAAATATATATATATATATTTTTTTTTTTTTCTTTAGATGAACCGTATAGCTTAATCGCTGTCAACCACCAAGCAGCAACTTCGGCAGAGTGTTCTTTTGGTAGCGGCGTACACCGCAAACTATTCGTGATATTTGGATAAGAAAATTTGTGTACTGTCTTATTTATGTATATATTGGATAGAAGTATCAATGAAAAAAAAAAAAAACATTCATCCTTTGCTGAAAAAAAATGATTAAAAATACACCCACTTACCGCGCGCGCACTGTGGTATAGGGCGTTAAGTAAAACAGTAAAATGAAACTAGCTGGAATTGTTGCTCGTTCGCTTCGCGAGCTTAATTCATGTAGCTATTCATGTTTATTTTGTGTATTTTGTGAACTTCCCGATTTTCGATTACAGTGCCATCTATCGCGAATAAAAAAAATGTTTGAAACTAGTGTTTTGAAAATGTCTTATAGCCAGCTTTCACAGTGCATCATAAAAAAATGAGGTGTTCCATTAAAAAAAATCATGTTGACCTTGACGTGACTTTGACCGGTCCTTTGAAGGTCAAACGGACACGATCGTTCAATAGAATTTTTGAAACCCTAAAACATTTCTCTAAACCGTTTTTCTCACAAATGTTCCATTTTGAAAATATTTGACTATTTCCATACTTTTGGAGCACCCTGTATGTATATATACATGTGTTGTACATATGCATACAAATGTAATAATAGTAATACATGTGTATATATATTATTTCCGTTTAGTTATTCGCTCATAAATTTATATTCTCCCATCTAGATTGCGTTATTGAGTTAAGTTTTCTTTAAAAAAAAACTAAAAAACTACTGGACCGAATTAGAACAAAATCTAATCAGCTCTAAGTTAGGTTGATACACATCGATTGCATCATCGATCATTTTGATCTAGCTATTAGTTTTTTAAAAAACGTTAACGAAAAATTTCTTTACATACGTACATACATACGCACACACGCACGCGAACAATTTGTAAAAAATAGGCTAAAATGACTCCAATGACCTTGAAACATGGAGATCTGCTAAAAAATCGATTTTTCATTTTATGGGCAAATACAATAACTTCCCTATAAATCGATAAGTTAATTATGCAAAAAGCATAAAAGACTCTTAAACGAATTAAATTTCAATATGTTTAAATTGATCTACAATAGAGATAAAATGCTCCAATTTCTTTCTGCGCAAGAATAATCAACACCAAAGCTTTCACTTCCCCGAGCACCGAGACTGGCCATTTTCGAACATTGTCCTATGTCAGCGCAGCGTCGAGTATCGCGTTCAGTTAGAGACTCGTTTGACTGCAAGTACTTCAGACGTCTGTCGGGGGCTTTTGCCAAAGGTCTAACGCCCCCTTCCATCTGGATATCTTTCGGCTCAACGGATCGTTTACGATTCCCGACGTTCTGAAGCAGGTTAAGGACCTGCTACCTCGTGGCAGCCGATCGTATTGCGGACAAATGGAACGTATTTCGCTTCTTTGCGCGTCGAACGGATTAGCCCCATTCTTATCGTTGAAATTCCCGTAGAAAATCCTGACAAAGGAAAGGGACGGAAAGAAAAAGTGGCGCTCGAACTCTACCGCGAGCTATGTATACAGGTATAGCGGGAGTACAGGCGCCACGGGGGAAAGAGGCCTGCAATCAAACGAGATTGAAGGAAGATCATTAATTTCATCCGACAACGTTTACTTTGCAAAGTGCCAGACGAAACCATTGATTGTCTTTCGAAAGTTTCCGCGAGCCATGGAATTAAATGGGGTTACATGCTCGACCATTGGATTGTTATCGTTCGCGTAGAGATGGTTTAAAAAAGTAAAAATAAGAAATTTTGGTTGCTGTGTTTTATGTTATCGATAACAAGGAATCCTGTTTAATAGTCCGAGAGTCTGCGACAGAAATTGGTGACTCATTTCATTACACAAATGAACCTGTTTTCCGAAGATGGTATGTCTCCCTAGTTCAGAAATGCTTGGTCTGGCATGAATTCAGTGGTGCAACGCTTCACTATGGCGTATTATAATAATTTCATTTTTGCCCAAAATCATTACTACTGACATTTTTAGCGTGTATTGTTGACATACCAAATTGCATAAAAAAGTTGGTCTGGCAGATTGTAAGCGGTGCTAAATGGGTCTGGCACACAGTGCGGAATAAGTGGACAAAATTCAATATTAGTATATATGTATCAAAATGTGAGGCAGATTTCTATCGTAGAAAATGTGTGTCAGCGTGGAAATTGTTATAAATAATCATGTATCAATCATTTGTATCCATAATACAATCTTTATCTTTAAACAAACATACAGATAAAACGGCAAAAAATATCCTGAATTCTCAACGTATTTGGATAGATTATTTGTTATATATCAAGAAACTTATAAGTTTTTTTGCAAATACTTGCAACGTTCGGTTTTACATAATTTTTAATAAGGGACCGTACTGTTGGTGTAGGGTCACAATTGGAAGTTAAAAATTCTGACTTGATTGATTTATGGATTTCTATAAAAATTATTCCTCACATCCTCAGCCAAAATGAAGCATATTATGTTAAATAACATATGCTATTATTATAATAAATAATAGCAACTTCTATTATTTATAATCATAAACTCATACATACCGTTGGATTCAGAATAAAAAGATGCTTTTACTGATCCAGAAACAAATCAAAATTTTCAAAAATTTCGAGGGGGCGGTGGAGTAATTTAAAAAAAAAAAATTGTTGGTATTGATTTATAGGCCTCTATAAATAGTGTAACGTTTGCTTGGACATTTTGTTGAAATCTCTAATCGTTTCCGAGCAACAGTAAAAGGAGCGACTCGGACTAAAGGGTTAATTTCTCCCTCAAAACGCAAAAGTCGCACGTACCGAGGATGGTGTAATTCATAAGAAAGTCCCACAAACAAGTATACAAAGTTTCATCAAAGTCGGGGTTTGTTAATTTTTTGTTAAAATTGTTAATTTTGTTGTGATTTTATTAATGTTTATGGTTAATTTTAATTTTTTTGTGAATAAATAACAATATATTTATATTAGTAATGAAATTTTGATTTTTGTCCACAATTTTGTTATTTGTCCGCACTGTGTGGCAGTTGGAAAACGTTGTCGGAAAAACAAAGTAGTTTGACTGAAATCATTATTTCTGAAACTTTTTCTATAAACAATATGTAATACATAGCGTTAAAAAAATTTAGTCTGGGAAACTTTGAGTGGTGTTAAATCGGTCTAGTAGCCGTTTAAAAGAACGAACACACATGCGTTACCGGCGTTGGGTTCTCGATAATCTAATAAAACTATAAAGTAATAATTATTTTTAAACATTATATACATTAGTTATGTATAAAATATTGCTGGGGTGATTTTTATTTCATACAATTATTATTATTATTTAACTTGAATAAGTCATGAAATTTCACAGCGCGCATATGTGTTTGCTCTTTTAAACGGCTGCCAGACCGATTTATCACCACTCAAAGTTTGCCAGACCAAATTTTTTTAACACTATGTATTACATATTGTTTATAGAAAAAGTTTCAGAAATAATGATTTCAGTCAAACTACTTCGTTTTTTCGACAAGGTTTTCCGACTGCCAGACCAACTTTTTTATGCAATTTGGTATGTCAACAATACATTCTAAAAATTTCAGTAATAATGATTTCGATCAAAGATAGATTCATAGAATGTTATTTCTTACATGTTTCCGACTTTCTAGCGGAGCGATGCACCGTTTGTGCTCTGCCAGCCTTGGATTATTTGTATTCTTTAGTAGAAAACAGTGAAATAGCAAAAGGATATTTGTAATGAAATTGGCCGAAATTTAATGTCGCGGGCTCTCGGTCTATAAGTGGCACGAAATTTGCCTGTTCCAGAGACGCGTGGTTATCCCTACTACTGCTTCGAACAGCTGGCGCGCAGCGAGCCTCGGTGTTAAGCCGCCATTTCTCATTTGCAAAGGCTTACGAAGAGGATCGATACATAATAAAAATTGACCCCTTTCGACCCTCTTGGTGACCTCTCCTGCGCCGCGCCTTACAAATTTGCGGCGGCCTTATTAATTATGTAGCAATCAAGTTTCGACTACCTCCCCCTCTAAGTGACACGATCTGGGCTCGAGCCAGCGCTTCTTACACAGAATTCATCGTATTCCGATCCGCTTGACGATTCGAAAACAAAGTCGGAGCTGCTCGACGAATCGTTACAATCGGGATTAGAATCCAACGACGCCATACAAATGCACGCGATGGCTGCAGTAGGTGCTACTAAGGTCTGACAAATGGAAGGACAGACTCGAGAGATCTACTGTTAGGTTGTCCCAAAAATTTCATAAGTATTAAGTGGACCGGAAAGTAATGTCGTTTTTTCAATTTGAAATACTTTATCACTCACTAGCTCATTGATTTTTACCGATCTGCCATTCAACATTTTTACACTAAATGGCAAAAGGCTGTTGATAACGAGGACGATTACATAATTTAATGTAAAATAAACGACATTACTTTCCAGTCCACCTAATAATACATACACAATTTTTAACATCTAAGAAATTAGGTTGTCTATTTATATAAACAGTGCCACACAAAATAACTGAATGCAAGTCAAAACTTTTGGGGCAACCTAATAGTTGAAGGCAACCTATCAAGATATTACTACGTACTTATAATATACTCATAATCAAAACAATTTTCTAGTTTAACACAACAAAGAGAGAACGGTGAATACTCGACGCTTCGTACAAAAGCGTTTTAAAATCAAATTATTCATCAGATCCTTTCAGTTGCTGGGCCTTAACAGAGAGCGCCGTGCGGGAGGGTGCATTAGGGAGTCGTGTACCCTAAGCGCAAGTACTCGCCCTGAATCTTATGAGTAATTGTCTGAGGGTTTGTCGGGCAGTCCGACGGGAACAGAAGCTCGGGTGCGGCCAAAGCGTGGTATGCGTTAGAAAGAAAGATTGGCTGGTCCAATGTAATGTATCGCAGCCAGATGGAACACCAAACACCAAAGGCTGACTTTACCAAATGCTTTCCAAGCCCGACTGTGTGTCACTGGGATGAACGTCTCGAAGCAATCGTCGCAATGGGAAATACGTCTCTCGTCGACCACTACGTTCGCTACCAATGAGAGAAGTCAATTCTCTGTGCTACACAGCTACAAACAAACAGTTGAATCGTGTTATTCGTCGCGGACCAGAGTCGGGCAAAGTTTCGTGTAACGAACGGAAATAAATAAAAGCGGAAATAAATGTTAAAAGGTAAAACGAAATGTATCATTCGATCGATTAAACCCGAGGACGAATCGCTACATGGAATTTTTATTCCATTGTTCGAACAAAAATCCGCCCAGCTCTGACGCAGGGCTGAACAATGCGTAATCTGAACCAAACAAAGCGTTCCGGTGCCGGATTACATACACCTTTCGTGCAGGAAGGGAGATTAGGTAAACTGTTAGGTTGTTGGCCCGTTATCGCGCTTTGATAACCACTTGCGCTTTTTCCACGTTGCTTGCTGGGTCGGCAGTGCGCTGAGGAGAATAAAGCTTGGTGTGGATGAAGAAGAAAATAAGAGAAATGCGACGTTACCTGTTCTCTGAACTCACCAGGTATTCCTGCTTTCTGGCGAATCGGTCCGGAAGCACTCGGAAGTGGTTGGTACCGTCGAGAACATTTAGCCAATTTGCTGCTTTGGGTCTCAAAGTTGAGGAACATCTCTTCTTACGAACCCTCGCATCGCATAGTTCTTCTGGGACCACGCAGAGAAGGACAAAACTCTCATCTAGATACAAATTTTGAGTAGAAATTCCAAGTATGGAATGGCATGTTTCACACTGAACGAAAATTTAATAAATAGCTAATACGTTGATTTTACTCAAATCGAATCTCGTCCATCTCTGAGACCTGGTCTTTCTATGCTAGAAAGATGATTCGATAATTTTGCCATGTCGAGTTCGTCCGGTTCTATCTACAGTGAGTGTAGAAAGTATTCGTACACCGATCAATTTCCAAAATAACAATGTAAAATTGTTAATGTTATTAACTTATTTTTTATAAACAATGACATTTTATATATTCTCGGAAATCTCTAGAATGGATAGATTACAAAAAAAAAATAGCTATTTATGTAAGTTGCGAAATTAACAAGAAAAAACAATTAATCGATAGAAATATTGAAGAAATAAGTATTCGTTTAATTTTTAAAACTTCATTAAAAAAAAAAAGAAATTTACATTAATTTACAAGTATATAATACTTTCTTCGTAGGATTTTCTTTTGATTTTATAATTATTGTAACTTTTCTAAGCATTAGTTAAGTAAATTATTAGTTATTCGAAGTGGTATCTTCTTCCATTCCGTTATTAGAACCTTTTTTAAAAGTACTTTACTGGAAATTTGATGTTTTCTAATTCGCACGGAGCAATAAACTAATGTGTTTACGTTACAAACTCTGCTGTAAATGGTTCGTCATAAGAATCGTACAAATACTTATTGCTTCTATACTTTTACCCACTTTTCGCATTTTTTTGTTATTTTCACAAACTATATTAACTAGTAAATGTTGTTTGGACTATATCTATCTTAGAGACT